>NC_056747.1:299158976-299333976 GCF_019279795.1 Protopterus annectens
GACGGGCTGCATTAGTGATAGAAGAGGAAAAAAGACTGCAATCCTAGATTTGTGGTAGTAAGTGGTTATTGGCAAGGGTGGAGGGTTGCACTGGTATGAATTTATCTTCTACCCAAAGTTGCTGTTATATAGTTTAAGAAAATTGTTGGAGAAGTCGACTTTCAGCAGGGAGTATTATTTATAGTGGGGCGTGGAATTTATATTAAAATAGTGAGGATGTATCGGGACCCATAAGGGAAATTATAACAAAAGAGGGTAAATTTCTGAAGAAAATTATGAAAGTATTTGTTATTAAAAATTTTAATTTAGTAGTAGGACCTTAGGCAGATTTTACATATCATTCCCCAAGGTACAATAAGTAGGCTAGACTGGAGAGAAATTATATTTCACAGTTGCATGTACATTTAACTGAAAGGTTTGACACACATCCAACAAATATTTCAGATCATGCACAAATAAAAACTAAGGTAAAACTGTAGGGTAATGAAGTGAAAATGAGAGACTGGCATATTCCCTTCTACCTGTTAAAATGGGGGAATTTAAGGATTGGGTAGTGGAAATTAATCAAGAGTGATGAGGGAAGACAGAAATTTCTTAGAAGTGATGGCTATTGAGTGAGATTTAATAAAATGTAGTTTAAAGGTAGGGAAGAAATAAAATAAATAGACATAGTTGAAAAGTAATAGGAATTATTTAGAGTGGATGACCAAGATTAATGTATTCTTGAATAAGGACTTCACAGAATGAGAAGAGCAACTGTAAAGTGCTAAAAAGAAAATAAGGGAGTTTTTGGATAATATCCATGACTTTATAAAGATTACCGTGAAGCAACTGTTTTAGAATTACAACTCTAGAGCACAACAAGATTTATTACAATGACGTAGAACCAAAAGTGAAATGGGTTTTCACTAAACTTAGGGATTCTGTGACAAGAATAATAACCAGAAACATGTATAAGTATTAAAAATATTTCAGAAATTTTATGAAAAACAGAAATATAGAAACCAAGAAAGAGCACAAATGGAAATATTTGTGGAAGAGTTAATTATGCAAAGGTTAGAGGAAGACTAGACTCAACAACTAATAGTAAAGATAGGAGGAGATGAGCTAAAAATGATGATGCATAATTAATCTGCTGAGAAGTCTTTAGAAACAGATGGTATTCCTGTGGAAATATGGAATTTGGGAGGGGGTAAAGCGATTAAGATCTTGATGATTTTGTCATAGTATTTTAAAAGAAGGGGAAGTATATCTTGGAAGATAGCTGTGGTGGCTCTATTGCCCAAAGAGGGTAAAAACCCTTCAAAACAGGCTTCATATAGACCCATTTCAATTTTAAACCATGTTTATGCCTATACTAGCTAAAAGAATGGCAAATTTATTGTCAGAATTGACAGGTATGGCTACATGTCAATTTGTGTAGGAGAGGCACAGGTTTGACAACATTATTAGAACAGTGAAGATCCAAAGGGAAGCAGATTATAAGAAAATATTACTGCAGTTGGTGGGTCTTGATGCAGGAAAAGCATTAGAGAGAGAGAGGGTGCTTGAATTTTGCTAAGGGCATTGGAAGCATTTGCGTTCTTTGAAACAATGTTGTTGTTGTGACTTTCGGCTTTTCCCGGTTAGGGGTTGCCACAGCAGAACTCCGGTCCGCTAATGATTGGCAGTTGATTTTTGCGTACAGAGTTGCCAGCCCTGACGCACAACTTTCAACGACGGTACGCCCATTCATGCATGTCTCCATGCAGAAGACGCTCAGAGTCGAACCAGACAGGGTCTTACTGTGAGGCGACAACACTACTGCAGCACCACCACCAGAGTGATATAGGAAGGATTAGTGCAAGAATTAAAGTGGGAGGCTTCCTCTCCTATATGTATGAACTGAGGAACCAGGTAGGGATATCCTCTTTCCCTCTACTTATTTGTTTAATGTTTAGTGCCATTGACAAAGAAAATAAATGAGACAGAAATTCAAGGGTGCAACTTGTATGGTGGTCAAGAAAAGTTGACTATTTGGACATGATTTTTTCAACTTGATAAATCCAGAAAATGACATCTTGGTGGTGTGGAAAATTTTGAGGCAAGCCTGTTCAGGATATAAAATGAATGAAGATAAAACAAAGGTTACATCTGTAAATTATGTATCCTCACTCAAATTGGTTCAGCAGTACAAAAACAAAAAAATAAGAAACTGAAAGCTCTTGCTTATGAATAGTAACATATGAGCAGTAAAAATGTTTAGTGCCTTTAGTTTTATATGCAGGTCAGGCATATTTTTATCAACCAGAAGGGAAGTTGTAGACAGTAATAGAGCGGTAAAGGAATTTGCCTGGGAGGGGAAAAGGGCAGTAGTTAAGTTGGATAGGTTGATCCTCCCAGTAGAACAATGTGGTTTAGGATTATATGATTTGAAATGTGTTTTAGATCTACACAGTTAAGGCTCATATACATAACTGAAGCAGAATATTATAAATCAAAGGGGAAAGGGTTGATGATGAAGCGGGGGTGTAGCTCAATAAATAGAGAGGGGGGTGAGATTATGGATGCACATCCTAAAAAGAATAACCATACAGAATACTTTCTGCAACTTTTTGAATACATTATTTTAAGAACTAAGCCAACATGGAAATAGGAGGAGATTTTACCAGTAGGTGTGACTGCAAGTAGGGGTACAAAAAATAGGCATGAAGGAGCTGGAATTTATTGGAGAGAACTGGCAAAGGAATCAAGGTAATTGAAGCAAATAGCTAGAGATGAAAAAATAACAAAGTGGGATGAGGCCAAAAGCGTTTGGATTGCAGGTTATAGACTGCCTTCCCTACCAGGGATTGTTATCAGAATGTAGGGAAAAAGAGAGGGATAGAGAAGTGTTAATTGAAAGACCTTTTGTTGTAGAGTTTTTAGTCGTCTAGAACAGAAGCTGCTGTTAGTTGTAGTTAGTAGTACATATACTATATTGTACAATAACTATAAGAATTAATCAGAAAATATTAGAGAAGATAGTGAAAAGGGACTTGAAAACCAATTTACGAGGGAACAATGTGAAGACATATGTATGGCTGCCAAGTATGCAACAATTTCCAGAAGGTTTAAGATTTTTGCTCAGAAGTGTTTGCGTAGGTATTTATATCCCAAGCAAACTTCAAGGAAGTTTTCCTCAGGTAGATAGCAAATGTTGGAGGTGTGTTAAGGAAGGCAGAGGTAACTGGGAGCATATTTTTTAGGAGTCCGAGTTGACAGATTTTAAAAATTCCCTATAGAGTACTCTGCCAGAAGTATTGTGGATGTAAATGGCTGTAACTAAGGAAATGATTCTTTTGATCTGGGACACAGGATCTGAATTGTCTAGACATAGTAAAGTTGTTTTAAGTTTAATTATGTTGGCTTCCAAAAAAGCAGTTGCCAGAAAGTGGAAATAAAAATCTAAGCCAACTATATTTGAATTACTGAATATTGTAAAAGTGATTAAAGAACTGGAAGAGAGAATGAGCAAATTACATAGAAATGCATGGGAAGGAGCAGATTACTTAGAAATAAGTGGAATTTGTGGGACTAATGCATGTGGTGGTACGGCGGTAGCATTGTTACCTCACAGCAAGAGGTTCTCCCATTCAATTCTCGGCTGGGCTTGGGAGTGCCTTCTGTGTGGAGTCTGCATGTCCTCCCCGCGGTTGGGTAGCATTCGAAAGACATGCGTGCATAAATGGGCATGCCTTCATTGAAGGTTGAGCGTCGAGCGTCGATACTGCCAATCATTAGTGGACCGGAGTTCCACTGTGGCAACCCCTTACCAGGAAAAGCCGAAAGACAAACAACAACAATGCATGCAGAATAATGTCCAGAAGGAGGTGTGCGGTTTAAGTGAAGGTAGGAACTGAGCAATGTTTGGAATGTTGGACAGTTAAAGAAGGAATGCACGTATGATGTTTAATGTATGTAGATAGAAACATGTTAGTACAGTTTGTTTTCTTTTCCATTAACGTACGTATGTATGAATATTTTGTAAGTGGTAATTTAATTAAGATGTTTTAGAAAATAAATCATTGCTTTATGTAGTGGCTGCCAATCATTTAAACAACCTAGTCATGTTATGGTACAATGATAAACATGGAGTGAAGTCAGTGCAAAGCCATAACCATTTATTATGGAAGCTTATACTGATAGGGACTCTGGTTCTTTGGTAGGCAAATTGAGTCCACTGCCTTCTCATTCCTCAAAGGTGGATTATAAGTTTAGTGATAAACAAACAAAAAATGGGTCTCCAGTTTGCATTCTCTTCATATTGCCACCAAATATGAATTGTCACCTTTACTACTACTACTAAATTCTTCCTCTGATGGCAAACAAAGAAAGCTGTTGTTTTGCTGGAATGAACCAGTGAGTCTCCTACACCTTTTCCCATTTCTACTGATGAAAAGCTTCATTTGGAAAGTCAGGCCAGAGTGATTCCCCTAGCCCCATTTTTGGCTCAGACATAACTTGTTTCTGCTTTTCTATCCTTACTTAAGTGTCACCCCATTACATCTTATGCCATGTAAGGTGTTAGTCTTCTTCACTGTACAAACCCCTCGCACACCTCCACTCCCTGAAGCTGCCTGCCTTAATTTCCACTGATTGTCAACAGCCCAGCTTTTCTCACTAGGAATAATATCCATTCTCATGTCCTTCCAAAGGCCATCTAACAGGAAAACGTACAAGGACAATTGGAAGTGCTTCACTAACTAGGCTAATGCATAAAGTACATTCTGTTGTACATTTCATAACTATTTAACTGAGGTATTAAGTTCCTCTCAAGTCAAAGTGTACCGGGGCAGACATTTCCAACATTAATTTTAAGTTCAGTCTGCTTCCTTGGCTTAACTGAATGTTTGCAAAGCCTTCCAGAAGGAAACCTTTGACTTCAGACCCCTTCCCTTTGAGACTATGTAGCTGATCTGGCCACCATTCATGCTTCTACAGACTTAATATTTCTGTCAAGGAAAAGTCCCTTTCTAGTGTTCTTTAACTTGTCAAGGACAATTTCTGAGATGCAGGCTGTCTGCCAAGTCCCTGAACCTTTCAGATTTCACAAGGAAAGTGTAGTCTTCAGGACAAACCTTCCTTTTATGCCTTAAATAGTTACAGAATCTGTTAAGTAAAATAAAATAATAAAGACAAACTATTGGCTTAGAGATCATAAGAATGTTTTTGTTTTAGTTAAAGAATCTTATCTGAATTTGGCTTTGTCCCCTTTTTTCAGTGTGTTCCTTAAGAGTTGAGGACCTCATCTATTGCACTGCATTTATCTATGCAGTGGATGAGTGCCTCATCCACTGCATGGATAGATGGCCAAAGACAACACAGATCCTTTGCAGATATAGTCATTCTCCAAAGATAATTTTTTTCTTTGTCCTTTTCCAGCCCCTAAACAGGAAACAAAAGTTTCTAAAATCACTATCTCAAAAGTTTCACTAATTGCGTTCGGTTTGTGGTTGCCTGAAACATGGTAAACCTCCTCTTGCAGTGACTAAGGTTCATTCTACCAGAGCTTTAGCCACTTCTGTAGCCCTCCTACCTTGTGCTGCTGTACATGACATTTGTGCAGCAGTTGCTTGGTCATCTCTCTGTGGATTTTGCCAGTCAAAAAAAGCTTCACATAATTTCACACTCTTCCTTTGGGTCAGCTGTCTTCCAGAATATTTTACCATGATAGTAACTACCCTGGAGATTTTGCTATAGATTCTGTTTTATGTTATCAGACAGATGTCTTTTTATCAGATACAGATGTTGCTACTTGCGTTATTATCACAAGAAGGTTGGGAACCCGGCATAACTTCTGATATTATCGCGAAACAAGGGATTTCGTGGGTTCGGAGCCGAACCTCAGCTCGACTCGGCCATACTCTAGCTCGAAGTCTTCAATTGGCTCGTGGCTAAGAGGTATCCCATGCTGCACTGCTCCCTTTCCCCAGATCTTGTTTGCTGCTCGTTACGCTCAGACGTGGTCTTGCTCTTGGCTGTGGCTAAGTATAACTTTTTCTTCTACTTTTTAGTAGTTTGCTCCAAAAGCTATTTTCATAGCTAGTTTCTGTTTTTTGATAGAACTGTTTGTGTAGCCTGTTCCTGTTTGCGTTCCTTCCCTTCTTACTGGCTAGGTCCGTTTCAGTTAGAGGACCTAGTCCTCCCTCCTAGTTGTGTGTGCTTGTTCCGGTGGTTACCCCATCCCTTTTGGGTTAGGGCCGTTGAACTTAGAGGACCTAGTCCTCCCTTGTTTTGTTTGTCTGGGCCGTTTAAGTTAGAGGTCTTTTCTTCCCTGTGGTGTTTATTGTTCCAACGACTGTTTAATTCAGAGGCATAGTTCCCACGTTTTTCTGTTGGTGTCGGGTTTGTCTTCTTTGTGTGCAGTGTCATACCAATATGTCTATGGTTACAAAAGAACACAAGCCTTCGGGCTTCAAAAAATATGATAATTGTGGATATAAAATGTCTATTACTGATGGGCACTCTGTGTGCGTGTATTGCTTGACTGCTATCCACCTCCAAGTATCCTGTGTGTTCTGTCGAGCCTTTAGCCCACACGTTCTTCAAGAGAGGAAGAACAAACTGATTCTGAAGGGATTACTGAAACCCTCCTTCAAAGAAGACTTGGAGAGGGCTTCCAGTTCTAAGTCCTCTCCCTCTAAAATAGACAAGACCTCTAAATCAAAAAAACGCTCTCCGGCTCCGTCAGTTTTATTGGAGCCGCCAGAGAAAGTTGCCAAGTCTACCTTGGCTTCCTTAGCTCCATTGGCTTCGGGGCTGAAGGAAGTGGATGATTTGACCAACTCAACATCGGCTCCCAGTCTCTTGGAGCTGGTGACGGAGATACTTCTTCAGAGCTAGTCTCCAGTTACTAGACCGGTTTCTCCTTCTCGTAAGTCTCCTTCTGTAGGGAGGTCCAGCTCTCCGACCTTATCCTCTAGGTCCTCCAGGACTCTCTCCGATGATGATGTGGCTAGAGTGGTACAGAGACTGCTCCAATCACCGGTGTTGGCCAAATTGTTTTCGGCTTCAGCCCAATCGGCCCCAGAGCCCGTCACCCATCCATCCTCGTATGTTCCTCCTCCGAGCCTTTCTCGGCCTTCGGAGCCAGAGTTGTCATTCCGTCTGATGCCTTTAGGTCGGCTGCAGTAGCCCGTCCTGGCATCTCAGTTCCGATCTCCACTCCGACCCCGTCAGCTCCGTCCGCGGGGTCCAAGGCTCATAGTTCCTCGGTCGGACCCGAGGGATCGGTCTCGGGTCGATCTTCAGCTCCTAGCCTGTCGCTCGGTGCTTCGGCACGGGTGAGCTTGGGCTCTACCTCTGCTTCGGACCTTATCCCTTTGGCCCTGAGGGCTTCCATGGTTGGTCGTTCTTCGGAGCTGGGGGGATCCGCTTTCGAGGTCTTGTGGAGCATGCTGGCCAGGTCCTCAGCTGCGTCTGATGGTACCGACATTCTACCCCCTACAGCACTGGTATCAGTTTCTTATCACCCTCTGTCCTTGGACAGCGGAGACCTAAGGCCTCAGGATACCTCCATGAGTGGTCCCCAACTTTCTGACGTCTCCCCAGAATTTTTACCTGAGGAGCCCCTCAGAAAAAGTGTGTGCAAGAGGAAGCACATCGACTCCCAGGATGAGTCTGTCACTTCGGACACCGAACTAGAGGAGTCAGAGGGGTCCCCCAAGTCGTTCTCTGAAGATATCTCTTTTTCAGATATCCTGGAGATCTTGAAGCAGAGAGGCGACTGGCCCTCCAAATCTCCCTCAGAGGAGGAGTCTGTGTTCCTGCAGGTGTTTGGGTCTCATCCCTCTGCCTCTTGGGTTTCTCCCCCGTTCGATGAACTCCTGGATCTTGTTTGTCGAAGGGTGTGGGGAAACCCCTGACACTGTGGGACCAGTCCCCAGGTGACCCAAAGAGTTTCTGTCTGCCCCCGCTGACCAGGAATTTCTCCCAAAGGGCATTCCAGTAGATGCCATGGTGGTAGCAGCGACCACTGAGAAGGAACTGACTGAGACTTCATCTACCGTCCATCCCCCTAACAAGGAGTATAGGACCATGGACCAGTGTGGTAAGCGTATGTTTTCTTCAGCGCCTTTACTCTGCGGTTGCTTAACTATTTGTCACATTTTACACGGCTCCAAAGAGATTTCCTAAAAGAGCTTGGAGAGTCTCTGCAGGGTAATGTTTCTGACGCAGTGGCTCAGAAGGTCAGTGCCCAGATGTCTACCCTAAATTCCATTGCTAACTCCTCCATGAGGCTGATCTCGCATGCAGCCGACGGAGTGAGTAGGGTAGCGAGTTCCGGAGTCTCCCTTAGGAGGCACTCCTGGATGCGCCTGTGTAATTTCGCAGAGACCTTCAAGTCTGCGTTCACCAATGCCCCATTTGATGGTTCATCGTTGTTCAGAAACAAGGTGAAGGATGCCCTCATTAGGTGTGAGCAGGAAGGAAAAACCCTGTCTGCCGTGGGAGTCAATTTTTCCATGCCTTCTAGACCTTATCCAAAGGGCCAGAAGGGTGGGAAAATGTGATTCAGAAAGCTGCAGAGGTTTTTTTTCAAGACGCACAAAGTGATTCCCCCTACAGAGACAGGGGAGGGGGTAGTAAGTCAGGTAGATGCCGCCCTAGAGGCAGAGGAGGCCCGCGTAACCAGGGGGACCACGATTCCTTTCACTGTTCCCCCTACCAGCTCCTGATGGGAGGCCCGACTGAGCTTCTCCAGTACCAGTTGGGGGTCGCATTTCACTATACCCAGAAGCCTGGCAAGGCATCACCCAGGACGAGTGGGTATTAAAGATGATTTCTGGAGGATATCATATTCCCTTCTCTTGCCAACCAAGAGAATCCCAGATGCCCCACCCAGTCAAAGGGATTCCGCAGCTTCAGAAGTTCAAAAGATGCTAGCAAAAGGAGCCATCCAGCATGTCCCCTCAGACCAGCTCGGATTAGGGACTTACTCAAGATTCTTTTTGGTGACTAAAAGAACAGGGGACCTGAGATCCATCTTGGATCTCAGCCGCTTGAACCTCCATGTAAAAAAGTCCAAGTTCCGAATGGTCACTTTACAGTCTATTCTCCCATTGTTGGGGAAAGAAGAATGGATGTGCTCCATCGACCTCAAGGATGCTTACTACCATATAAAGATGGACAGGGCATCCAGAAGTCATTTACACTTCCAGCTGGGAGCCAGTCATTTTCAGTTTTGAGCCCTGCCCTTTGGTCTCACCACAGCCCCCAGGGTGTTCACCAAATGTATGGCAGTGGTGACGGCTCACTTGAGATGTCAGGGATTCCAAGTGTTTCCGTACCTGGACAACTGGCTCCTGTCTGCCACCACCAGACATCTACTACTACAGACCAGGGACGCCACCATTGCGCTGTGTCAACGATTGGGTATCACACTAAACTGGGAAAAGTCTGCCTTGTTGCCCTTGCAGCGTGTCACCTTTTATAGGTGCCGATTTAGACTGTGCTCATGAGGGCTTTCTTACCACAAGAAAGAATTCAGGTTTTGCAGCAACAGGTCTACACGTTGCTTCCACTGAAAAAGGTAAAGGCAAGAATGGTTCTGAAATTGTTAGGGACAATGGCTGCCACAATTATGCTAGTCCCTCTTGCAGGGCTACACATGAGGCTCCTTCAGTGGCTGCTCTTTGCCCAGTGGTCCCTACAGCACCTTCCACTTTCCCATCTTATTATGATTACAGACAAGTGCAAGCAGGATCTACGCTGGTGGCTTCAGCCCAGCAATCTTAATGTGGGAAAGCCCTTCGTTCCACCTCCTCCAGTTGCCACAGTGACTACGGATGCCTCCCAGATTATGGGGGGGGGGCATTATCTCGGCAGGACAGTCCAAGGCACGTGGCAAGAGCACGAGATACATTTGCATATCAATGTCTTGGAGATGAGTGCAGTGCTATTAGCATTGCAAGCACCCCAGAGCTTTCTTCCTCTCGGGACGATTGCAATCCACTCAGACAACATGTCGGTGGTATGGTATCTGAACAATGTTGTCGGTGGTATGGTATCTGAACAAACAGGGGGGAACCAAGTCGTATCCCCTTTGCAGAGAGGCTGTTCGAGTGTGGCAGTGGGCAATGTCTTCCCAGCGCTTTCTTGTGGCAACGCACATTCCGGGAAAGTCCAACGGGATTGCCGACAGGTTGAGCAGAGCTATTCTGATGCCTCACAAGTGGTCCCTGAATAAGCAGGTTGCAGAGCAGATTTTCCGCAGATGGGGTCAGCCTTGCTGCAACCTATTTACCAGTCCCCCTCAATACCAAGTGCAGCAGCTCCTTCACCCTTATCCCCCCTCAGGGGGAGACACCCAGGGATGCTCTAGTTCATGATTGGCCCTCCGGTCTACTTTATGCCTTCCCACCTGTTCCTCTGATAGCAAAGGTTATTCAGAAAGCACAATTCTTGGGAAGCAGAATGATTCTGATTGCTCTACACTGGCCTCATCAATTTGGTTCCCTTTTCTCCATCCCTATCTCATGGACGACCCCTGGATTCTGGATCCACAGCCAGACCTGTTGACTCGTATGTCAGGGCAGTTCCATCCCTCTCTTCAGACCCTCTGGTTGACAGCTTGGCTACTCCAGTTCCATCTCTAGTCAGGCTTCATCATTTTTCTAAGGAAGTGGTTCATATTCTGTCTTCTTCCCATAAGCCTTCGACTAGGAAGATTTATTCCAGTAAATTGAAAAGATTCTCCATCTGGGCTCATGAAAGACAGATTGACCCTTACACCACACCAGTTTCATCAGTTCTGGAATTTCTCTCCATGCTTTTCAGTCAGGGGTCCGCCACAACCATTAAAGTCCAGTTAGCGGCTATTTCCACCTTTCATGTCGCTAATGAACCCATTCTAATGACGCATAGACTTTGTACGGCATTCTTAAAGGGGACTATGCTGCTTCAACCTCCAGTCTTTAATCCTGTAATGCCATGGGACCTCAATTTTGTGCTACAGTGTGTGTCTCACTTCATCTCCCTTTGAGCCTACAGCTACTTGTGACTTGAAATATTTGTCATGGAAGACCATCATTTTAATAACCATCACTTCAGCTAGGCGAGTCTCTGAGCTCCAAGCTTGGTCAGTTAGACCTCCTTACTTGGTATTTCACAAGGATAGGGTTTCCCTCAGACCAAATCCTTCCTTTATGCCAAAGGTTGCTTCGGTTATTAACCTCAGCCAGCCTATTGAGCTGTCTGTATTTTTCCCAGAATTTTCTAATAAGGCAGAATTTAAATTCCACCAGCTAGATGTTCATAGACAATTGCGTTTCTGTTTACGTAGAATGAAGGATCTTAGGAAATCAGATCAGCTCTTTGTCTCGTTTTCAGACAATAGACTTGGGTCTGCTGTTTCTAAAGTATCCCTATCCAGATGGATCTCTAGTTGTATTTCCTTCATTTATGCCTCAAGCGGTAAGGAATTACCTTTTAAGGTGAAGGTTCATTCTACACGATCGATGTCTACCTCTATGGCATTTCAGGCCAGGATGTCTATGGATAATGTTTGTGCTGCGGCTACATGGGCATCTCCTCACACCTTTATCAGTCACTACAAATTGGATTTGATATCCAGAGGCAGATCTTCCTTTGGTTCGACAGTGCTCAGGAGTATTTTCCACTGAGCTGCTCAAGGTTCAGGTGCTGGGGACGCTGTCCCACGGTTAAGAATGTAGGCGAGATTGAACTACATAACATCAAGATGTTATGTACTCACCATAACGTTTGATGTATGTAATCCATCTCGCCTCACATTCTTACTTATATCTTACAGCTCAGCACCAACTTCATCCTCTGGCGGCGTGCTTGCAAGGTTGCAGGAGCCAGTGGTTCTGTAAATATGGACTCTCTCTTTAGTAGTCTACTTAGGTTTCCCCCAGGTGCTCTGCCTGCAAGATTGTGGAAAAGGCCTTCTTGTTTCCTAGAGAAAGGACATCCCTACCTCTCTCGAATCAGACAACTTTACTTCCTTAGGTTCTTTGCTCTGAGCCTCGTTGTTGCATTCCACTGGGACAGCCAGCCCACTCAAGTCTCCAGTCAGTCCCTCACGACTCCCCTATCCCTTCTGATACATCACCAGACCATCCCGCTGATGAGGTCCCTTGGAAGAGAATATGTAAAAGGAGACACCTAGATTTCCCTCAGGAATGTCTCACTGGGGACACTGATTTCTTCCCAAGAGGAACCGGTTCCTCTGGCAGAAAAAGGAAAGGGATCCTATTCAAGATTCTTCCTAGTTCCCAGGAAGGATAGACCTTGGAGACCTATCCTGGATCTCTCTCACCTCAATCATTTCTTATAGGTACCCACCTTTTGTATGCTTACACTTCAGACCCTTTCCTTTACTGATACCCTGGGGATTTCTAACCACCTTGGAAACAAAGGATGCTTACCTCCATATACCTGTAAGGTCCAACTACAGGAAATATTTGCCCTTTGCTGTTAGTTCCATACATTTTCGGTTCTCGGCCTTGCCATTTTGACTCTGTTTGGCTTAAAGGGTCTTCACCAAGTGTCTGGCTCCAGTGGTTGCTTATTGCAAGGTCCAAGGGATTCAAAATTTTCCATACCTGGACGACCACCTGATTCAGGCAGAATGCACCATATCCGTGCAGAACCAAGTCATCTCAGTCCTGCAGGCACTGGGATTCAACAGAAAATTCCCCAAGTCAAACCTGAGTCCTTCACAGGACCAAGGTTTCCTAGGCTGCAGGATAAGGACAGACGTCATAAGGGCTTTCTTTCCACCTCAAAAACTCTGCCTTCACCAAGCACTTACCTTTTGGCAGCACCCTTAGAGGGAAAATTAGCACTTTTTGCTCAAAATTGGCAGTTAATAACCCAGGACAAGTGGGTGCTAAACGTAGTATCACAGGGATATAGATTCCGTTTCCATATTCTGCCAATGGCAAATGGTTGGCCGGATCTGCCAAAAAATAAATGGGCAGAGGCACAGAAACAGGTTACGTCCCTCATGGATATGGGGGACATTCAGCCAGTACCAGAACAGGAAAAAGGACAAGGTTTTTACTCAAGACTGTTCTTGGTACCCAGAAAGGACAAGGCCTGGTGGCCAATACTGGATTTATCGATTTTGAGCAAATACCTGGACATTCCAAAATAAAAAATGCTGACTTTGCAGCAGCTTCTGCCCATGCTAAGCAAGAATGCTTGGCTGGTGACATTAGACCTAAAAGAAGCATACCTGCATGTTCCAATAAGGCAATCGTGCAGAAGATACCTCAGATTCAAGGCTGGCTTAATGCATTACCAATTCTCTGCACTGCCCTTTGGCTTATCTACTGCGCCCATGGTCTTTTACAAAGTGCCTGGCACCAGTAATTGCTTTTTGCAGACAAAGAAGTATACAAATATATCCTTACTTGGATGACTCTCTCATTCAAGCCGAGAACAAGGACATTCTTCTTCAACACCTGGCGTTTGTGAAAAGGCTTCTAACATACCTAGGGTACACAATAAACGAAAAGAAATCACAACTGGTACCCTCTCAAAAGATAACCTTCCTGGGTGCAAGCTTGAATACAGCTGCCCAGATGGCTTACTTCACCCCAGACAAACAAAGGCAACTGACTACTTACTTCAAACTGATGGCAACAAAACCCCATTTATCTGCAAGACAAACTCTGCAGGCTTTGGGCTTCGTGGCATCCTGCATCCTACTGATTCCGTATGCAAGACTGCATTTGAGGAAATTTCAATGGTACCTAAAAAGTTTATGGAGTCAACATTGTCACAGTCTGGAAACCATGATTCCTCTCATTCCCTGCCTACAACAGGAGTTTCTATGGTGGGCAAAGGCATGCCACCAAAACATGGGACGGGCCTTCACTGTACCCCCTGCCAGCCGAACCTTAACAACAGACTCATCAGATTATGCATGGGGACCCACATGGCGGGAAGATGCATTCAGGGCATATGGACCCCAAAACAAATGCATTTACATATCAACCAAAAAGAGATGCTAGCTGTTCAAAATGCCCTGACCACCTTCAAGGACTTACTTCATCCAGGACAACTACTGATAAAGACGGACAACACCACGGTTATGTGGTATATAAACAAGCAGGGGGGCACACATTCATACCCCTTTTGCAGATTGGCCATGGCACTGTGGGACACAGCGTTGACTTACCAAATACATCTTCAAGATCAATTCCTGCCAGAAAAACAAAATACTCTGGCAGACGACTTAAGCAGAAACCGTATGGACCCTCATGAGTGGAAACTAGATCCACAACTCTTCAGCATGATAACAAAGAAGTGGGGGAGCCCGGACATAGATCTATTTGCCTCTCCTCAAAATTACAAGGACTTATCACAAACAAGCATGGAGAGTGGACGCCCTATCCTTCAGTTGGAAAAACCTATCAGTTTACGCCTTTCCGGTCCAGACACTGAACCTGGCAGCATGGCTGATCATATAGTTATACAAACAGCACCTCTCAGTAAAGCTGTGATGATGTCATTTTGGAAGCCAGAAGGCCTAGTACTAGAAAATCTTATGCTGATAAATGGAAGAGATTCTGTGCTTGGAATCAAGCACAAGGAACTGATATAGCAGAACCAAATATTCCTCAGATATTACAATACTTGACTGAGATGCTTGACAAAGGCCTATCTTTCTCATCAATTAAAATCCATGCCTCTGCCATTTTGGCATATTACAATACAGAGCCATCAATCTTTTCTCATCCTTTACTAAAGCAGTATCTTAGAGGAGCCAAAAATTTAAGGCCTCCTAAAAGATCACCAGTACCTGCATGGTACCTCAATTATGTGTTGGAAAAGCTCACCCTGCCTCCATTTGAACCAGCTGCTACTGCTGATATAAAGTTCTTATCATGGAAAACAACTCTGCTACTAGCAATTACTTCAGCAAGAAGAGTCTCTGAGCTACAGGCCCTCATGGCTGTGGAGCCTTCGATCATATTTTACCCAGACAGGGTGTCTCTGAGGACCAATCCTTCATTTATGCCTAAGGTGGTTTCCAGTGTGGCTCTTAACCAAACTATTCATCTGCCAATCTTTTATCCAAATCCGCAGAATAAGGGGGAGAGAACTCTGCACTCCTTGGACGTACATAGACAGCTAAGATTCTATTTGAGCAGGACTAAAGCTCTAAGAAAAACTGAGCAATTACTAGTGACATATGCTGCAGGATCAGAAGGAAAGGCTATTTCAAAGCAGATAAGCCACTGCATTAGTTTCTGCTACTTACACCATGGCAAACCTGTGCCCAAGGGCATTAGGTCTCATTCCACCAGAGCTGCAGCTACTTCAGCAGCCTTTCTCAGAGGAGTACCAACCAAAGACATTCTAGAGGCTGCTACTTGGAGTTTTGTCCACACCTTTACAAAGCATTATCATTTGCCTCTCTACTCTAAGTCCAGGGCAGGCTTTGCCACTGCAGTTCTGCAGGGCCTTATAGCCGCACCTAATGCTGTTTAGCACCAGCTTCCCATTCATAGCTTTGGGATTCTACCCAAATTTAATGACTGAAACAGTGAAACACGAAGAACATAGTACAGTTATATACACTTACTATAAATGTGGATGGTTGAGGGTATTCACTGTTGCAGTCCAGGTTACCCGCCTGCCATCCCCCTTTCATTCTGGAGTTTATATTTCATTCTCTCTTCTACAACCTATGTGGTGTATTTGCTTGTAGATGAAAGTAAAGTTTGTATTGATGCATGTATATATAGTTTTTATATATATATTTTTGCTATCTTTTTGGGGGCACCTGATATCTGGGGCAAGAAAAACTAAAGAAAACTGCGTTGGCTGCATGTTTTATACCCCTGACGACCTGACGTCCTGGAAGAAGAGACCGCAACCAATGCAGGACCCAAGACTTTGGAATTCAGGTCGACTGAGGACAACCTGCCACCAGATTACCCAAATGTAATGACTGCAACAGTGAATGCACTTGAACATCTACATTTATGGTAAGTGTACACAACTGTACTTTGTGGGGGGCCTGGGGGAGTGTGCCCCCCTACCTAGTTTGGTTTTATATTATATTTCACCAAAAGCTTCAAAACAATACATTTTAAACCATAGACATGCATACTTACAACACCAAGGACTAACTCTTTCCAGAAGACAATATAAACCCAAACTAAGTGGGGGGCATTGCCCCCAGATCCCCCCCTAACTAAAGTTGAGGGCTGTGCCCCAACCCTAACTATATATACTACAGTGGGGAAAAGGACAAATTACCTTTTACTTGCCTTACAGTACTCTACATAGTGCCAGTACTTCACTTCGAGATTTGGTGAAATTAGTTTTCAGTAATTTGAGCTTTCAGCGATTTGGTCAGGGTGAATTGAAATTCTGTGATGGGCTTTCAATGAAACAAAGTAGATCCTCACAGGGATGTGTTTCTGGACATTGTCCACAGGTGGGGTACACCATTAATAGATCTGTTTGCCTCCCCTCTGAGCAGACAGCTGCCACTGTTTTGCACCAGGCTACCCAGTTCTGTAGCAAGAGCAACTGATGTCTTTTCAATCTCATGGGAGGGGATGTTTCTGTATGCATTCCCCCCTTCCCATTACTTTAAAAAGTCCTGTTGAAGATCGAGCAGGACAAACCAAAAATCTTGCCGGTGACTCCCTTTTGGCCAAGACAGTATTGGTTCCCCCCTCCTTCTGCATTTAGCCAAGGGCAATCATCACAAGTTACCTCCGAGAGTGGACCTTCTGACACAGGACAAGGGATCCCTAATCCATCCCCATCTAGAATCTCTGAATCTAACCCTGTGGGTGACAGAATTTTGATCCCCTTCTAGACATCTTTACACTGAGGATGTTAACAGTTCTGCAGGAGGCCAGGAAACCTAACAGCAGGAGATCTCATTTGTCTAAATAGAAGAGATTTTCCATGTGGTGTCTACAAAGACAACTAGACCTATCTGTGTGAACTCTTGCAAGCAGGATTGGCATATTCCTCTGTCAAAGCGCACCTTGCTGCTATTTCGGCCCGTCTGCCTCTTGATCCCCCTGTAGTTTCTCGTCTCCCTCTTAAGATATTCCTTAAGGGAGTACTACACCTCTGGGCACCCAGGAGGTCGGTTCCACCTCCATGGAATCTGAATTATGAAACTCACTGTTGCCCCCTTTGAACCAGATGGTAAGGCATCTCTGAAACATTGTACCTGGAAAATTGTACTCCTCTTGGCCCAGACATCAGCCAGAAGAGTGTAAAAGCTCCAGGCCCTCATGGCAACTCCACCCTTCCTCATCTTCCACAAGGATAGATTGACCCTAACGACCAACCCCTCGCCCATGGTGGTCTCTGAGCTATCCTTAAATCAGGGTATCCACCTGCCCACCTTTTTTCCTCACCCCCAAAATGACAATGAGAGAGTCTACCATTCCCTTGATGTTCAGACAACTGTGATTTTACCTTGACAAGACTAAAACCATTAGGAAATCAGAGCAACTATTTGTCTCCTTTCACCCCAGAGCTCTGGGAAAGGCGGTAACAGAACAGACCATTTCTACTTGGATTTTCAAGGCTGTTTCCTTTTGCTACACACTCCATGGGTAACAAGTCGAAAATTAAGGTCCACTCCACTAGAGCCAAGGCTTCTTTGGGGGCCTTCTTCAGAGGACTGGACAATGTATCTATTTTGGAAGCAGCTACATGGACATCTATCCATACCATCACCAAACACTACAGCTTGGATCACATCTCCAGATTCAGAGAGGAGTTTGCTAGGGCAATTCTTCGTAGCTTTGTGGAGAACAGTTCCATACCACCACCCCCTTCTTCCCTGTGAGCTTTGGCACTCACCCAAGAGTTTAGAATACTGCAATATGAGAATAAAAGGACATAGAATAGTTGTGTAAAATTTTACATAACCATAGATGTCCTTTTCTTCCATGTTGCAGTATTCATTCCCTCCTTCCTTACCCTTTTCTTTCATCTAAACTGTTCCTTCTTGGATAGCACAGGACTTGTACAGCTATTCTGTGACTGGGGTTCGAATGGGGCATTCAGTTCTGAGGAAAGGTATGTGCAGACGTCACTTTTATGGCCCATGCTTCCTAGGCCAATGTCAGACGTTCCACGTACCTAGCAGTGACTACAAGCTTTTGTATACTGGCCGGACGTTTGGGTAGCAAGCAGAGGATAACCCAAGAGTTTGAAAAACTGCACCATGGAAGGCTTCCTAGGCCAACGTCAGATGTCCCATGTACCTAGCAGTGACTACAAGCTTTTGTATACTGGCTGGAATTTCAGGTAGCAAGCAGAGGATAACTCAAGAGTTTGGAATACTACAACATGGAAGAGGGGGACATCTATGGTTATGGTAAGATTTTACCCAAGTATTCTGTCCTCAAGATGCGTACTGTCACATCAAAATGAACAGGCAATCCAGAATTTATCTGCACTTGTGGCTGGGAGCCAGACATTACCAGTTCAGAGCACTGTCCTTTGGTCTAACCATAGCCCCCAGGGGGTTCACCAAATGCGTAGAGGTGGTAGCAGCTCACGTGACACTGTTGGGATTCTGAGTGTTTCCTTACTTAGATGACTGGCTCCTAACTGCCATAACCAGGCATTTACTCCTGCAGGCAAGGGTCTACTTGCTTCAGTTGTGCCTCCATGTATGCATCACAGTCAGTTACAGTAAATCACAACTCACACCTGCACAAAGTTTGAAGTTCATAGGTGCTCATCTGGACACAGTCAGTCTGATAGCCTCTCTTCCTCCAGTTCGAGTTCAGATCCTAGGTCAGGAAAATAATGCAACGTTCTTCTCTTCCAGTGCGACTAATTTTACAATTCTGGAGATCCATGGCAACTAGTATCACCCTCGTCCCTCTAGCCAGGTTTCACTTGAGAATTCTTCAGTGGACACTGTCGGTCCAGTGGTCCATTCTTCAGTATCCTTCAACTGCCCTATGCAAGATCACACAAGCATGCAAAAGATATCCTCTTTTGTGGATTCAGTCAAACAAGCTCTCTGAAGGTCATCCATTTGTTCCTCCCCTACCCATGGCCATGGTGACCTCAGACACTTCCCATCTGGGGTGGGGGAGCACTATTTGGGAAGGCAGTTGAAGGTAGGTGGTCCCTGAAGAGGCCAAGGCTCATATCAATGTCCTGAAAATAAGAGCAGTCCTCCTAACATTACAGGCCTTTCAAGACGTTCTTCCCTACAGGACGATTGTTATTCAGACTGACAATATGTCTGTGGTCTGGTACATCAACAAACAGGGAGAAACCGGGTATTATCCTCTCTGTCATAAAGCAATAAGAGTGTGGCAATAAACTCTCTCTTCTGGTCACATTCTAATAGCAGTGCACATCCTGAGGAAAGCCAGCGTGATTGTGGACAAACTAAGCAGGTCTATTCTGATGCCTCACAAGTGGTCTCTCAATGTCAAAGGAGTGGAGAGAATTTTCCATCAATGGGGCCAGCCATGCTGCGACCTGTTTGCATCTCCCCTCGAAACAAAAGTGTAGCAGGTTCTTTGCCCTGATCCCTCCAACAGTGGAGTCAACCGACAAATGTTCTAGTCCACGATTGGCCCTCCTGTCTCCTTTATCCTTACCGTTGATTACCTCTCATTCCCAAATTTCTGCAGAAAGAATTCTGGTTGAAAAGCACAGTTATCCTCATTTTCCCCTTTTGGCCTTGTTTACCCACCATTACCTCTCATCTCCAAATTTCTGCAGAAAGAGTTACGGTTGAATAGCAGTTGTTCTCCTTGCCCACTTTTGACCTTATGAGATTTAGATCCTCTTCCTCTGGCTGTAGCTTCTACATGAGCCCTGCATACTGGATCCAGCTCCAGACCTCCTGTTTCACCCAACAGGTATAACTCATCCAGACATAACAGGCTTCAATCTGACTGCATGGTTTCTCCAATGCCACTGATTGCTAGACAACCCAGGCTTTCCTCTGTGGTTCATCATATTTTGTTAACTTCTCAAAAAGCTTTTGCTAGAAAAATTTACAAAAGTAAATGGAAGAGATTTGTATTCTGGGCCCTTAGCAGGGATCAGGACCCCCTTTCCTGCCACTTCACTGGCTATACTTGATTTTTAGCTTCAATTTTCAATGAAGGGGCTAGCTTCTCTACTATTAAGGTCTATTTGGCTGCCGTTTCAAGTTTCCATTTAGGCAAAAATAACTCTACTTTAGCTACTTGTAAATTATGCAAAGCCTTTCTTAAAGGGGCCTTTTTACATAGAACTCCACTAAAGGATCCTACTCCTCCTTGTCATTTAACGATTGTGCTTCAGGCCTGGACCCAAACTCCCTTTGAACTTTCAGCCAGGAAGGACTTAAAATTTTTGTTTTTGGAAAACCCTTTTTCTAGTCGCTATTACATCAGCTAGCTAATTATCTGAACTCCAGGCTCTATCTTTCAAATCTCCTTACCTGGTTTTCCACAAAGACACGGTGTCCTTATGGACCAATCTGTCCTTTTTGCATAATGTAGCTTCTGAGGACAACATTAGACTTCCAGTTTTCATTCCAAACTTTAAGGGAGAGTACATGCTGCATCTTTTGGATGTGCATAGACGACTTCACTTTTATCTCCGTATAACCAAAGATTACAGGAAGACTGACCAGTTGTTTGTCTCTTTTTCTCCTAACAGATTGGGCAAGCCATTTTCAGAGTTACACTGGCCAAATGATTAACCAGTTGTATCTCCTTTGTAGCAGAAGCGGATTATTCTTGCTTGAGCCTCCTAGAGCCCATCCCACGAGGTCTGTGGTGATCTCCACAACCTTTTGATCAAGGGCTTCCATAGGTGACATTTGTGCAGCTTCAACTCGGACTAATGTTCATATCTTTATTTCTCATTACGAATTGGATTCTGCTTCCAGAAACAGACCTTCCGTTGGCTCTGGAGTACTCTGGAATATCCTTCCATGAGGGACACACAAGGTTGAACTGGTTGGGGACTCTGTCTCATCAGTTGAGGTATGAATGAAAATGACAACATCAGATAACAAAGTTATGTACTCACCATAACGTTCCATCTGTGTTTGTTTTCATTCTTCTTCAGCTTCATGCCCACCTACCCCCTTCCCTTTGCTCCTGGAAAGATGCAAGAGTTTTACTTTGGGAAATCTTGTGCCTTGTTAGAGCTCCAACCCTTTTTCTTATTCTGCCGATGTTTTACTTTAAAGTATTGTCCCTTTATCTATAAGGGCAACAAACTCGGTCTGAGGTGTGTTAGGTTGGAGGGGATATTATGGATAAAGGGAGGAGCTCGAGCGTTTGGATCCTTTGGAGTCAGCAGTGTCAACCTCTAGAGACCTGTCTCTCTCTCTCTCTCTCTCTCTCTCTCTCTCTGATCCCCTGTATAAGGGCCGAGTTTCTTTGGTGGGCAAGGGCCTGTGCCCAGAACAAGGGTCTTTCCTTCACCCTCCGCCCAACCGAGCAGACCATTACCACAGATGCCTCAGACATAGCTTGGGGCGCTCAACTAGAAGGCAGGTGCACCAAAGGTCTTTGGCATGTCCAGCACCTTCCCTTACACATCAATCAGAAGGAAATGACGGCAGTACAAAAGGCTCTGACTTCTTCAAACCCCATCTCAAGCCTGGGGTTCTCCTTATCAAAACAGACAACACCACAGTAATGTGGTACATCAACAAACAGGGAGGGACCCAATCCTACGCTCTGTGCAGGCTAGCCATAGACCTCTGGCTGACAGGCTCTTCCATGGGACTACACTTTATAGTCCAGTTCCTACCAGGGAGCAACACCTGGCAGACCACTTAAGCAAAAACTTACTGGATCCCCACGAATGGCAGCTCCACAGAAAAATCTTTTTACAAACCACTCTGGTGTAGAGGACTCTGGAGGTGGATCTCTTTGCTTATCTTCTCAACCATCAGCTGAAAAATTCTGTACCAGGGAGTATCACCACCTAGCGTGGAAGGTGGATGCCTTGACCTTCCCCTGGAGCACCCTCTTTGTGTACTCATTCCTTCCTATGCCTCTTATTCCAAAAATACTGATCAAAATAAGAGAGGAGAGACCAAAGGCCATCCTGATTTGCTTTAGATTGGCCCAGACAACATTGGTACCCGTTACTGCGCAACCTGACCTTACAGCCTCCCAGGCAGTTTCCCTTGATCTGACCTCTTAACTCACGTGGGGGGTAGAATGCTGCCTCCAGACTTGCAGACTCTCAACACTGTCGGCATGGCTAACACTCTAAAGGCAAACAAGCGGCCCCTGTTAAGCAAACCGGCCCTAGACATTATCACAGAGGCCAGAAGGCCCAGCACCAGAAAGTCTTATGCAGGAAAGTGGAAAAGATTCTGCTCCTGGAGCCAGTTCAGAGGGGGCAATATCTCACAACCTTCCATCCCTCTTATCCTGGGCTACCTAGCAGAGCTACTTAATAGTGGCCTCTCCTCCTCCTCTATTAAAATCCACGCCTCAGCCATTTCAGCTCATTTTGACACAGAACAGCCCCTGTTCTCCCATCCTTTGATTAAACAATTTCTCAGAGGAGCTTCTAATATCAGACCTCCCAGAAAGCCACCCACTCCAGCCTGGGACCTGAATTAAGTTTTGGAAAAACTAACTTTACCACCATTTGAACCTGCTGTTTCAGCGGAACTAAGATACTTATCCTGGAAGACTGCTTTTCTCCTAGCTATCACCTCAGCCAGAAGGGTTTCAGAACTTCAGGCACTGATGACCATTGAGCCCTTCATCATCTTCCATGCAAACAGTGTCTCCCTGAGGACTAATTCCTCCTTTATGCCCAAAGTGGTATCTAATGCAACTCTCAACCATCATCAACCATACATCTACCCACCTTCTTTCCTAACCCTCAAACAAGGGGGAACGAATTCTGCACTCATTAGATTTGCACAGACAGCTTGGATACTATCTGGACCATACTAAACCTTTCAGAAAAACAGACCAACTACTTGTCAGCTATGCCCCAGGAGCAGAGGGGAAGCCCATTTCCAAACAAATCATTCCCAAATTGATATCACACTGTATCCATTTCTGCTACAGATTGCATGGGAACCCCCCCCCCAAGTCTATTCAAACCCATTCCAGCAGGGCAGCCTCCACTTCCACAGCATTCCTCAGAGGAGTTCCCACCAGGGACATCCTGGAAGCTGCCACCTGGACTTCTGTCCATACATTTACCAAGCATTACCACTTAGCTCTTTTTTCTAAGGCTAGAGCAGAGTTTGCCTCTGCAGTTCTGCAGGGCATGCTGACCCATTCCTAGGTCTTTTACTAATCTTACCACCCCTCTCCTCAGATTTGGGAATCCTCCCACAGATGACTGCAACAGTGAAACATGAAGAACGTAGTACAGTTGTGTACACTTACCATAAATGTAGATGTTCAAGTGTATTCACTATTGCAGTCCTGGTTTCCCACCCTCCTTCCCCATAATATCTTCTTTTTTTTAGGGAGACATAAGTTTCTAAAGGTGGCTTTTAGCCACAAGGACCACTTTACCATATTTACTTGGGCCTCCGATGGGTTAGGGCAAGAAAAACTGATGTAATGGCATTGGCTGCTCTCCTTTATAGCACTCACGACCTGACATCAGGGAGCAGGCGACAGCAACCGACACAGAAAAACATTGACTCTGATATTCGGGCTGGCTGAGGGCTACCACAGCAGGGATAACCCACAGGTGATGACTGCAGCATTGAATAAGCTCGAACTTCTACATTTATGGTAAGTGTACACAACTGTACTTTGTGGATTCTACCACACTATATTATAGGCACTTTTTCTTGTTGTAGCCCTGGAGTTTCGGCTTCTTTGGGTGGCATTTCTCAATGCCCAGTCTTCATGTTGCTCATAGGAGGCTCTACTTGCCTTTATGCCCAGATATTGTTTTACTGCTTTATAATGAACCTGAGCATAGGACTGAAGAAAGGTCCTTGATATTAGATAATGCTTGTAGTTATTTGTTTGTTTTGTTAAGTAAGTTGTCTAGTAGGGTTGAGGCCCTAGCTCTCTGTTTAAATAGCTTGCTCAGTCGCACAGCAGGCAAATGGAGACTGAGAGGTATCGGCCCCATAATGCACATGATGAATCTTGTTAGCATCTCATAGCATTAATCCTTTGTGCTGAAATGCCAGATTACGTAAGATATGACTGACTTTTTTTTTTACTGTATTAGTTGATCTACAAGGGAGAGCCTCTTAGCTGAGTCAGGAGTATCCTCCATCTGTGGTTCCTTCAGCTGTCTTCTGCTGTTAGAGTCCCTATTAATCAAGGAGGTGCCCTTCTTAACAGTGTGTGTGTGGGTGGGGGGCAGGGAGACATATATCCATTGTTCTTAATTTGCTGGTGGCAGAGGGTAAGATGACAGCCATGAGGGATGAACATACTTAAGAACTCTAATAACACAGGTTCACAACTTTGCTAAGCATGGGAATTTCTGAAAACAAATGCTGTGTACTGATTAACAGAGAGAAAATTGCAGCAAGAGAGTCTGGCACCCCCGTTGTCGAGAAAGTTGCTTAATGAAAGTTTCTATAGTATTTTAATGTCATAGCGTTGTCGCCTCACAGTAAGACACTGTCCGGTTCGATTCTCAGCTAGAGCGTCTTCTGCGTGGAGACATGCGTGAATGGGTGTACCTTCGTTGAAGGTTGTGTGTCAGGGCTGGTAACTCAGCACGTAAAAATCAACTACCAATCATTAGTGAACCGGAGTTCCGCTGTGGCGACCCCTAACCGGGAAAAGCCAAAAAACACAACAACAACCGTTTTTTTCAATGTAGCAGCAAGTTATTAGGTTGCTACATAAATCTGTTTTTGAAATCTTTGTGTACTCTCAACAAGCATTACAGAGCAGAACGTTTATTAAAAAATATTCCAACAGTCAAAATGCAGATGGTGCTAGCAAACGGTTCCTCCAGCAACAAATGCAAGTAAATGAGGCTGCAGACCACGGCTGTACAGCACATAAAACTGTTTAATAAAATAACAGTCGGGTACCAGCTGAGCGCTTTTGTGGCCCAAGCCATTTCATCAGACAACATAAGAATACTGCTCTACAGGATTTATACTCAGTGCTGCAATCAATTGTACAATTAATTATGCAAACCATCCTCCTTTGAACAGATTTAATGCCACACAGTAATAAATAAAAACCATGACATGAAAAGTAAATCAGTCCTTTCATTTCTACACACTACCCTATAATAACATTCCTACATGCCCCATAAAAAATACCCATGATGTTGACATACACATGTAAATTCATATGCATAGAACATATATAAAAAATAACTATCTCAAGTGCATACATAAAAACATATAAAAAATGCACAAGTAAGAATGACTATCTTGAATACATATTCCTACATATATATATATATATATATATATATATATATATATATATATATATATATATATATATATAAAACACAAATGCATACACCCATATATCCTACCGAACATGAAATTTGATTATAAATTATTAACAATCAATAATCTAGCAATCCAGGGGGCCATATTAAATAATACCTAAATTATTAACCTACACAGAATACTTCCAAGTTGCTATACTGAAGTCAAGTATAAATCCAAACTCAACATAATTACCTCTGTAGGTCCCTATTTGGATTTATACTTTACTTCAGTGTAGCAACTTAGAAGTATTCTGTGTGGCGACCCCTAACCGGGAAAAGCCTAAAGAAAAACAACAACATATGCACTTGAGATGGTTATTATATGTATTTATTTTTTTATATGTGTATGTCAACATCATGGGCATTTTTTATGGGGCATGTAGGAATGTTTTTATAGGGTAGTGTGTACAGATGAAAGGACTGATTTACTTTTCATGTCATGGTTTTTATTTATTACTGTGTGGCTTTAAATCTGTTCAAAGGAGGAGGATTAGCATAATTAATTGTATAATTGATTGTAGCACTGAGTATAAATCCTGTAGAGTAGTATTCTTATGTTGTCTGATGAAGTGGCGTGGACCACGAAAGCGCTCACCTGGTACCTGTTATTTTATTAAACTGTTTTATGTGCTGTGCAGCCGTGGTCTGGAGCCTCATTTACTTTCTTGTTTATTTAAAAATATGATGTTGCCCTCTTCAGTCTTCCTCATGGAGGGTTTGTGATCCGATCTTCAGAACCGGCTCGGCCACATCTTCCAGACTTCAGAACTCAATCTCAAGCTACTCCCTCTTCCCATAATGCACCATGCTACTTCTAACTCCCCAGATCTCATTTGCCACCAGGAGTGGTCAGATGGAAGATACAGATCTCAAGCTGTAAGGATTTAGTTATATTTTTTGCTCATTTGTTTATAGTTCCTTCCTCTCTATTGACTGTTTACCTGTAGTTCATTAGTTTTTATCTTTGAGTTTCCTTAATTCCTTTGTTTCTATTGTCCTATTGGTTGTTGTCTTTTGACAGTAACCTAGTTCTGCAACTGTCTTAGTGATCGTAATTTCTTGCTTAAGGGTTCCATTTTTTCCCCTTTCCACACTGTTGGCTTTTCAATATTTTGTGGTCTGGTTTTCCAACTTCCTTGTTCCTTCCGTATCCCTTTTTGTTTGGTGATCTGCTGATGGCCAGGTGATCTGCTGATGGCCATGCCTTTCTTCCTCTTACAGCAAAATATTTGCACAAGGCACAAATAAGTACTATTTTTATAATTTGCCGTTACAGACATAGAAAGTTGATAGTTTAATAGGTTCTGCATTAACATACGTTTTTTCCCCGAACCCTCATCCTTAATTTTTAGCCAGTAGTTGCCAGGAACCCACAATTCCAGGCAAAATCTGGACTTTCTGTACAGTTGGGAAGGCATGCTGCTATCTTGTGTGCTACAGTATTGCGGCTAGCAGTTAGCATCTCCCGTGTGTAAAAAAAAAAAAAAAATAAGTAAATAAGGGAGAAGAAGAAGATCAGGATAGATATTCTAAGCTGTGGTTTCTACCCGGGGCTCAACCCCCCCCATGAAATAGAAACAGATGCATCTAACCAAGAACTTGGATCCATTGTCTCTGATCTGAAGTTCCGAGGGGCCTTGTTCAGTTAGTAAAAGTTTGGCCTACCAGTTTAGTCCCCAGGATGTTTTGCCACGGATGTACTGATCTCTACGGATCCTAAGCCTCCAGATCTGATTCTATTCTGCGAGTTGTTTTTTTTTCTTTTTACTGTATGAGACTAGGCATTGGAGTGGAGAGTAGCTTGCTCAGATCTGAAGCTTTGAGCTGTCAGTTTCTCCTCGGATCAAAGATTCTGGTATCCGAGGGGTTGCTGACGGACTAGAGGAACTAATTTTGCTTCATCAGATTCTAGATACAGGAGCCATCTGGTGAGTTTCTGGCATTTCTCTGCTCAGAACCCCTTCAGATCTAAACTACTGAGCCAGGGCCGTGCAGTTTCTTAAAAAAAAAAAAAAAAAAAAACACTTCAGAGCCGTTTACTTCTCTCAGATCCTAAACATTTGGATCCCACTGACTAAAAATTTGTTCGTGAGGCACAGGATCTCTTAGATTCATATATGGGGCGAAGCCTTCGGATCCAATGCAGTAACTGAAAGGTTGTCTCATTCAGATCCAAAGCTGTTGAATCTGATATGGACAGAAACAGCTGACTTGTTCTTGGGTCCGGATTCTTCGGATCTGGAGCTGTCCTCTCAGATCCAAGGTCAAGGATCCGGCTTCACTTCAACTCACCGGTCTTTTCCCTGATGGTCCAGATTTTTCATTTGTATTTGTTTGGGGGAATGAAGCCACTTAGTAATGACATGTATTTATTTGGATTTCGGAACAGTAGTTAAAATCTTTTCCCTATTACCCTTAGACTTTCTACAGATTTGTTAGGCTAAAGGCTGAGAGGCAAGGGATCCGACAAGTAATTGCTCTCCAGGTCAGAGAGCTGGATTATTCTCGGATCTGATACTGTCAGATTCAAACTGTTGTTCAGTAAAGAGCTGATGTTCCGAAATTCATTCACTCATCTGGAAGTGTTCATACTAGATTTATGTTTTCCTCTTTTCCGGCAGACCTCTTTTCTGGCAGACCACTGAAACACTCAATGGGGACATGGTAAGGATGCTTCATGCTTTCTCTTCTCTGCAGGGTGCAGTTTATGGGGGGCAAGTTTTCTATGGCATTTCTTCAGCTGATGGTTGAAACCTGTCCCCCTGCCTCAGGACCATACAGGCTTTCCCTTCAGTGCCCCTAATTTTTGGGACTTTGTCCCCCATCGTTTAAGGGCTTGTACAATGTTTGTGCCTTAGAAGATCGACAGACCTGTATCTAATTTTAAAGCTTTTGTCCACCAACTTCCCGAAGATCCTGTGTGGAGGTCAGACTCATTGTGCCCCGTCGTTGCTCCATGATACTCTCCCTGGTATCTGGATTTCTTCCCTGCTCCGGGTTATAGGTTTGCCTCAGGACATGCATACCAACCTGACTTACGATCTCATTCCTAGTCTGTTCCACTTTTTCCTTCATTAATCTGGGAGTATATGGCTTAGGGTGCCCAACCCAATTCCCCCCATATGACTGCCCATCTATGGAAACGGTCAGGGAGCATTTTCTTCCCAGAACCTGGATTCCTGGACCAGCTTTCCAAAGTAGACCTGGGTAACCAGCAATAATATCCAGAGGTTATTATTTTTCCCTTTCTTCTTTTCCCTTCTTAGAAGCCAAAGTTCCAGATGATCTTGGCACAGTCCATCCTGTTGTTCTGCCAAGGTTGATTGGATGTGCTCTTTACATTTACGGGACCAATCCTCTTACATCAAACACACTCAAAGGCGCTCCAGGAGACTTCAGGTCTTCTGGCTGGGAGCCGATCACTTTCTATTCAGAGCTCTGCCTTTCAGACCTTCCACAGCTCCTATAATTTCCATATACATGACAGTATTGCCTGCTCACCTGCAGTTCTGAGAATTTCAGATGGCTTCCGAATCTGAACGACTACTACCTTATTGCTCCAGCCAAGTGTTAGTTGTTACAAATTGGGATTATCTATCTTAAGACTCCACATCCCTGACCATTGCTTTATCTATGGCAAAATTGAATCAGTGGTCAATACAAAATTGAAGTTTATAAGTTTTCACTTGAATGCTTCATCCCAGATAGCATCCTTGATTTGTCACTGCTTCATGTCTTTGGAGTTCAGAGGTGGAACTTGTTGTCTCTTCCATTCCCCGCCAGCAAAGTTTAGTCTGCAAGCCTGTGGAATATCCCTTTTTAGCTCCTATAAAAGCAATTTGCTAATATAATTTTTGCTGGTGGATCCAATCAAACAACCCCCTCCCCCCTTGCCACAAAGACCGCATACGCTTCCCATCTGTAGTATGACCTTAAGGTGTGGACCTTTGGGCTATCTGCTCTGGCTTGGCTCTAGGGGGATGCCTCTCCTACGAAGGCTCTCTCACACTGTATAATATAGGTGGGAGGTTGGCATGTAGGTTAAAATATTTACCTTGCAGAGTCAAGACAAGATGCTAGATTTGATTCTCCCCACCTAATACTAATCTATGAATACAAAAAAAAGGGGGGGGGCTCACCAGAATTTTTTTTTCTTCTTGTTACTGTTCCCCTCCTTGTTCCCTGCTGCAGCTGGAGATGTTTTCCAAAACCCCACTTGTCCTTTTCCCCTCCCCATGCTCAGGACTATGGTTTTCTTTTTGGGACTGCTCAAGTCCTTACAGGGATACCCTGCACTAGTTTTCCAACTGCACACTTCTTCAAGCACTTTTCATAAGTTGCTACTATGACAGATTTCCAATGTTTTCCTAACAATTTTATAATTCGTCATTAGATCTTCCCCAACCAGCTAGTTATGTTTCCCTTCCTCCCCAGTGACCTTTGCCCCCCTTAGGGTGGCATCAGGTGACTGCTCCTCTTCTGCTGTTACAACTAAGGACAGAGACCAAGTATGCTTCCAGGATTAAAACCCATCAAATTCCATTCATGGATGTCTACAGCAGGTCTATCAGCCTGTGTGCCTAGAAAGTGATATCAGTTAGTACCAGTTCAGAGCTCTCGTCTTTTGAATTTTTCTCAGCCCCCAGGGTGTTTGTCTGAGGCATGACACTGGTTGAATTTCACATGGAATCAAAGGATCCCAGCTGTTCCACATTTAGGTGACTGATTCTTCACTTGCCTTAATCAGGCAGCATCTGCTACAAGCCAGGGATTACCTGTTGTTCTTTCTGATCCCTAGATCCCTGCACATCTCAATAAAGCTGGCATTTCGTATCTATTCCCGATACAGAATTCCTAAGGTGTCTGCTCCCTTTCGATACCATGGACTAGACAGTGTCTTGCCTTTTCATTGCTGTACATTATTAAGGAATCTGGTAAAGGAACTGCTGTTCCTTGCTTCTCCCCCAGCAGTTCTGACCTTACATATTCTTAGCCTCATATTGAGTACCATATTGCTAGTCCCCCTAGCAAGGGTTCCTATACAGTTCCTTTTCTTGGGTTTTCACAGGTCAGTTGTCCATTCCTTTTCAGTTTTGGCCTGCTGCTATAAACTTCACTCAAATTCGCAAACTTCATATCCGCTGGTGGTCCCTGTTGGACTACCCCTCTTCTGGTCTAATTGTTCTTTTCCTCCTCCTTAGCCACAGTGATCACAGACTCCTTCCGCTAGGGGTGAGGAGGGCATTTCATGGGAAAGTGAGACAAGGTGATGTGCTCGTTCCCAGAAGCCAGTTTACATTGCTGTGTCCCAGGGATGTGATCACTCCCTTTCCCTTTTCTTATGCCACGCATTTTTCAGGGTGCTCCCCCTCTAGGGACTATTATGGTGCTTACTGACAATAGGTCACTAATCTGGCATACCTTTTTACCAGGGAAATCCTTTCTTACCCTCTGTGTGGACAGGTAATGAATGTTTAGGAACGGGCAGTTTCGTCATTTTTTTTTTCTTATTGCATTGCATATGCCGGTGTTGTCCAGCTCTCTGGCATACAGACTCAGCCACTCCACTTTGGTTCCTCAAGTATGGTTCCTCTACCAAACCATTTAAATCGGTCTTCAACCATTGGGGCCAACTTCGCTGCTACCTCTTGTTTTTTTCTGGTAAACATCAAATGCAGTAAGTTCTCTCTCTCATCCAAATAGTTTACTGACTATATTTAGTTTGATTTTTGCTAGAAACAGTCTAGAATAGTTTGGCCCTCCTAGAGCCTACTGCAAGATCTTAGGGTTGCCACCTTTTCAAATGGCCAAAGTGGGACATGTTTGGTACAGACATCAGATTTTACAGGCAGACACATACCCACAGCCAGTACAAAGGATAGAACTTAACTGTTTTGCCTAAATAAAAGCTTATTCTTGTAGCATTTTAGTTGCTTATTCTGTTTCTTATAACATTTAGGTATTTCAGATACAGAATAACTGTTTTATGCAACTATTACATAAAATATAAGAAATAATTTTGTTCTAAAATCACAGGACATTTGCCATTTTTACAATTTCTTGTCAGGACACAACTGCCCAAAGAGGGACTGTCCCTCTCAAAGTGGGACAGGTGGTAACCCTACAAGATTTACAAATACTTTCTCTGATCTTACTCCAAAAAAAAAAAAAAAAAATTCTTCTGCTGATGTCTGTATTACGGATGTCTGTATTACGGTCACTTGTTCCAAGTCTCATTTCTCTGTGATGCCTTTTTCAAGTGTACATTGTTTCCAGGAGTAGAGCTTCCATGGTTTGACAGTGCTCTGGCATGTCCTTCCTTGAGGGCCTCCCAAGAATTATGTAGCTTGGGACTGTACCTATCACTGAGGAACAGTGAAGAGGACAACATTATATTTAGGAGTTATGTACTTACCATAATTTGGTATATGTGTTGTCCTTCATTCTTCCACACCTTCCCTCCCAACCTTCCTCCGGCCTTGCATTTTCTAGAAGGATATGGTATGTTACGGGAATGTCAGGTACCAAGTTTCCAGTTACTATTTCCTCTTTTCTGTCCTGTCTTTATAAATCAGTAGACATAGGCAGCAAACTTGATCTGAGGAGATAGAAGTAACGTAGTGCATTATGGGAAGGAGGAGGAGCTCAAGATTGAGTTCTGAAGTCTGGAATATGCCGCCGAGCCGGATCCAAGACCCATCAGTGAAGAAGAATGAAGGACAACACCTATACCAAGTTATGGTATGTACACAACTCCTAATTACTTGTGTAACACCCTATTTATGTATTGTTACCTTTGGGGGGGATAGAGCAGTTAGTCAGCTTACAGGTGCCATTAAGAGATCACTGTCATTTAATGACCGGATCTGATGATGTCCTTTTCATTCTACGTCAGCCCATGGGTTCAGATAAGATTCTTTGATCCAACTTGGCCACATACTCTGGATCCAACTCTCGAGCTCCTCCCTCGACCCATGCCTTAGTCCACCCCCAGTACCTCAGATCTCATTTGTCACCTTCGCAAACCGATGCAGGTTCCTCTCTGTAACATTATTAGAGATTATTTAATAAGTAAATTCAACCTTTTTCTCGTACTAAAAGTTAAAACTTTATCTTTATTTTCATTTACCTATCCTCCCTCTTAGCGTCTCGCAGGACGTTAGGACTTCCTCCTAATTTTTCTTACTGGTTTTCATAGATAGTAAACCTTTATTACCATTGTTGCTATTTCTGTTTATCTTTTCTTATATACTGTATTTCTTTGAATTACCATCATTGGTAATTAAATTCCTTTTCTCCCTTTTCTATCCATACAAAAAAATGTTTCTTACAGCTTATTTTGTTACCTTTCCTTGGTTACCTACTCTGTTGGATAAACTGACAGGATTTGAGAAATGCACTTTGTGGGCATAAAATCCCTAATTTGGATGCCCACAAGGAGTGAGTATATTGTCTTGGAGTCAGTCATTTGGACACTACTTATACAATGTGTTTTACCTTCAATCCAAGAGCTTTGTTCAGTTGGCGAAATAAGTTGATTTTGAAAAGTCTTCTCCCTGCTGCATCTACTTTTGGGGCCCAAACCACCTCCAAAACCAGTAAATCTGTTTGTTGGAGCATAGAAAATGCTCCCCACTGAAATACCCCCCATGTTTTCTTTGAAGCCGCCTTCCAAGAGCCAAAAAGCTTCAGATCCAGCATTGTCAGATCCAAAGACCCAATCCTCTGATCAAAAACATTCTGATCAGATCGTCATTTCATTCAGCCCTACAGCACCATCCTTTGATCCTGGTCCTTGGATCTGAAGCCTCACAGAAGTCTTGCACCAGAATATGTAATTAAGCCCATATCATCCGCGTCTTCATTTAGGTCCTCCAGAAGTTTATTGGAAGCAGATGTGGTTAGGATGAGCGAAAATTTCTCAGAGCTCAGATCCAGATGGGGGTCTTAACAGCTCTGTTGGATTCATCAGTCTTCCTGCAATGTCCAAAACTATTTTATCTCCTCCTCTGATCCATCCAGTTGTTTTGGAGTCCCAGGATCTGAAATCAATGAGAGGTCCAGAGTCAGATCCGAGGAAGATATCTTCAACTCTGACCCATATCTCTGACTAGTTCCACTCTAATACTCTTGGATCAGAATGGGTCCTGGAGCTGAAGTGCCGAGATTGACTTCACTGTTTTTAGATACATCCCTGCCCCTTGGAGCCTCAGCCCCAGATAGTTCAGGTTTGGTTCCATCATCAAGGCATGGATCCAAGACCTACCTTCACTGGGAACTCCGTCTCCGATAGGTCTGGTCAAAGCCTGTAAGGGTCCATCTGCCTCAAAGCCTGTAAGGGTTCATCTGCTTTTGAGAATGTGGAAAGTGCTTTTTCTCTTTTTCCAGAGAACTGCCTTCTCATTTTTTGGATCCAAACCTTTTCCTGTCATCGGCATTGAGCTCCGAGTTGATCCCTACTCCACAGGGGCAGACAGTTCCAATAAGTGTTCAATCTGTTCCGGTAGAGGAATTTTCCCTTTCTTCCAACACCTCCCCAGAACACATCTAAATAAAATTTATTGACCTACAAAAATAATGAAAAATAACATATTAAGCGCTTTCATCTCTGCTAAGGAGACTTCATCAGAATACAGTTCTTGCCATTGCCTCTACCATTTTTATACGAATGTGTAAATTAACTCATTGATTGTACCACCAATCAAATTCCATTTAGCATGTTTTAATTATTAACATTTAAAAAGACACCTTTACCAAGACATCATAAAACTCTTTATGCAATGAAAATAAAGTAAACTAAAATGAATTAACCTATATGTTTCAATCATAAATATGCATATTTTAATGTTATTTTAAAAACATCTTAAAATAGTTAACAATTTAAGTTATAATACTGGCCCTTTCTACCAACATGGGTGTTATGGATACTGTTTCATTCAACCCTGGCGGGAACATAGCTACTAGCTTCAACTGCCAAACAGTTTCTTTCTTTTTTAAGATTCTTCCAATCCCCCCCCCCCTCTGGGGTTCAAATTGACCTTATCCAAAATTCCAGAAGAAAACTTTGTAAATGCAGGACAAGTGAGGGAATGCTTGTAAATGCAGGACAAGTGAGGGAATGCTTGTAAAGGGCGTTCCTCATCTTTTTATTTTTTATGTCATTGGTGTGCTCATAAATTCTCGTCTTGAATGCACGCTCAGTCTTGCCCACATAGAAGTGTGGGCATGTCTCTCACACACTGCTAAATAGACCACTCTACTAGTATTGCAATTTCCTTTCTTAAAAAAAACACTCTGCTTTGTACACAATTCTCCCAATTTCACAACCTTTTCTTTCATAATATATGAACATTGCCCACATCTTCCACAAGCCCTAGTGCCTTGTTTCGAATTGTCCTCCATTTCAATTTTTTGTTCTAATAATCTCTTGAAATTAGTTCCTTGTTAGTTTTAAAAATATTTCAATTCTTATTCAAAGCATCTTGAAGTCTACCAGTAAGATGATTATGTTGCAGAACACAAGCTTTACTGTAACTCTTACTTGCTGCTAAATTTAGTTCTTTAGTTAAACCAACCCCCAAAAGTGGCTGATACCACGTACCCCACTTACTATACACATCATTAATTATGGTAGCATTGTCGCCTCACAGTAAGACTTTGTTCTGTTCGATTCTCAGCTAGAGCGTCTTCTGTGTGGAGACATGCGTGAATGGGCGTACCTTCATTGAAGGTTGTGCGTCAAGGCCGGCAACTCGGCACGTAAAAATCTACTGCCAATCATTAGCGGACTGGAGTTCTGCTGTGGCGACCCCTAACTGGGAAAAGCCGAAAGACACAACAACAACCAAGGACCTAGGGTAGCCCCTTTCATAGAACATGCATGCGATTTTATCCAATTCACCACTAACATCCTCATGGTGTGATGTCATATTTTTTAAAACCAACAAGGAAGTGTTAGAGAAATTGGGAAGATGTGGGCAATGTTCATATATTATGAAAGAAAAGGTTGTGAAATTGGAGAATTTACAAGCATTCCCTCACTTGTCCTGCATTTACAAAGTTTTCTTTTGGAATTTTGAATAAGGTCAATTTGAACCCAAGAGGAGGGATTGGAAGAATCTGTTAAAAAAGAAACTGTTTGGCAGCTGAAGCTAGCAGCTATGTTCCCGCCAGGGTTGAATGAAACAGTATCCAGAACACCCATGTTGGTAGAAAGGGCCAGTATTATAACTTAAGTTGTTAACTATTTTAAGATGTTTTTAAAATAACATTAAAATATGCATATTTATGATTAGAAAGGATTGAAACATTTTAATTCATTTTATTTTATTTTCATTGCATAGTGTGTTTTATGATGTCTTGGTAAAGGTGTCTTTAAATGTTAATGATTAGCATATGCTAAATGGAATTTGATAGGTGGTACAATCAATGAGTTAATTTACACATTCGTATAAAAATCGTATTCTGATGAAGTCTCCTTAGCAGAGATGAAAGCGTTTAATACATTATTTTTAATTATTTTTGTATGTCAATAAATTTTATTCAGATGTAGATTGGACCATTTTCATAGTTGTTTTTCTTCAGTATTATATATTTTATTTGTTTATCTCCCCAGAACACCCCATAGAGGAGGCCCATTGGAAGAGAACATGCAAAAAGAGACACATTGACTCCCCGATGGACTCCCTCACAGAATGTACCAATTTGGATGAAGAACAGTCCCCCAAATCACCACTGGATAACATCTCCGTAGGAGTCATTTTACAGATATTCAAAGAAAAGGGTGTCTGGTCTTCAGAAAATTCCTCTTTGGAAGAATCAGTATTTTTGGAAGCTTTTGGTTCTGGCCCATCCACATCTTGGGTTACCTCCCCCAGCGGATGAACTCCTTGATTTAGTTTCCCGCCCAGCTTGGAAGGAGTAGAATACCGTCAAACCTATCCCGAAGAGACCTGACTAATTTTTTCGCCTCTCCAAAAGACAAACCCTACTGGATGGAACAAAGGAGTCCCAGTTGATGCTATAGATGTAGCGGCAGCCACCAAGAAAGAGCTAGCAAAACAGAGCTCTTCTGTCCATCCGCCAAACAGTGAGTCTAGAGCATTAAACAGATTTGGAAAGTGAGTCTTTACCTTAGCTAAATTTGCCTTGAGGTCTCTTAATTATCTGGTACTCTTCACGAGATTTCAAAGAGATTTGACCAAAGAGCTTGCAAATACTTTGTCAGAGTCCATGTCTGCAGAGGATTTCAAAAGAACGTCCTCACAGCTAGCCTCTCTCAAAAGAACGTCCTCACAGCTAGCCGCTCTCTTGTCTATCTCAAATGTTTCATTGAGGTTGATTTCTCAAATGTTTCATTGAGGTTTACTTCTCACACAGTTGAATGCACCTCACAAGCAGCTGGTTCATTCGTTGCCCTAAGGGGACATGCCTGGATGCGGCTATGCAATTTTGTGGTGCCCTTTAAGACATCCTTCATCAATGCCCCATTTGATGGCACATCCTTATTCAGGCCATCAGTAAAAGAGATACTTGTCCATAGCGAACAAGATGGAATGATCCTGTCTGCCATGTGAATCAGGTTTTCTACCCCTCAATGGACCTTTTCCAGGAATCAGAGTGGTGGTAAGAAAATATGTTTCTGAAAATCTGAGAGATCTTTCCTAGATCCATGCAGGGAAAATTCTTCCAGAGGCAGAGGAGAAAATTCTAATGGGAGATGTTGCCCTTGTGGCAGAGGAGGCCTGCAGAACCAGGAGTTCCAGGATTCCTTTCCGGACAGACCATTTCAGCGCTCCTTAAGCACTGCCCAACTGTCCAACTCTGGAGGCAGTCAGAGGATGAGTATCCCTGCAACCAGAAGTCTGGGCAAATATAACAAAAATATACCTGGGTGCTAAAAATCATATTCAGAAGTTATTTCACTCCATTTTTCCAAACTCCTCTTCACAAAAAGAAGAAACTTCCTGATGTTCCACCCAGTCAGAGGAAGGACACAGCACAAGAAATTCCAAAGCTTCTAGAAAAAAAAAAATCATCCAAGAGATCCCACCAGATCAAATAGGATTCAGAACTTACTCATGTTTTTTAGTGGCCAAGATAACGGGAGACCTCAGACCAGTTTTGGATCTAAGCAATTTGAATCAGTATGTAAAGAAGTCAAAGTTTCAAATGGTCATGGTACAGTCCATCCTACTTTTTCTTCACAAGGACAGTTGAATGTTATGTGCTGAATAGATCTTCACAATTTGATCACATCAAAATAGGCAATCCCAAAAACACTTATGCTTTTGACATGGAGCTAGTCACTACCAATTCAGAGCCCTGCTCTTTGGACACAGCACAGCCCCCAGGGTGTTTTGCCAAATGTATGGCAGTGGTAGCTGCTCATCTGAAACTCAGAGGATTTCGAGTGTTTCCATATCTGGACAACTGGCTCCTCACCACCCCCTCCAAACATCTCCTTCTGCTTTCCAGGGACAACTTGCTCCAGATTTGCCAGTCATTGGGGATAACTATAAATTATGCCAGAGCAAACCAGTCACCAGCCAGAGCCCAGTGTTCATTGGTACACTTTTGGATACAACAAGACAAGTAGTTTCATTACCACCTCATCGTACATCCATTATCAGGAGTCCGGTTCATCTACGTATTTCCCATCCATGTCCTCCAGCAAGATAACCCCTTTGAGCACAAGATTCCATGGCATCAGCCATTGTATTACTTCCCTTGGCACATTTCTTTGTGTGTGTTCTTTTTTGGAATCTTGTGTGTTCAGTGATCCATTCTTTATCAACCCCTATCCTTTCTAGTTAAGCTGACCCCAATTTGCAAATGACAGATTCACTGGTGGATTCAATCTAATGACATTCACCTAGGCTGACCTTTTGTGTTACCACCTCCAATGGCGACATTGACCACAGGCGCTTCCCAACTGGGGTGGGGGGGGGGCATTTCTTAGGAAGGATGGTCAAAGGCATGTGGTCCCCTGAGACACCAATCTGCATATCAATGTACTAGAAATAACGGCAGTCTGCATTGTAGGCATTTCAAGATACTCTTCCTCTAGGGATTATTGCAGTTCAGATCAAACATGTCTGTCGTCTGGTACAAACCAGGAGGAGTCCAATCGTATCCCCTCAGCAGAGAGGCCATGAAAGTGTGGGAATGGGCAATCTGATCAGACTGCTTTCTAATTACAACACACATTGCAGGAAAATCCAGTGTGTTAGCAGACAAACTAAGCAGATCCATCCTGATGCCTCATGAGTAGTCCGTCAATCAGCCTGTGGCTGAAAGGATCTTCTATAATTGGGGTCAACCTTGCTGCAACTTTTTTGTGTCTCCCCACAACAAGTGCAGCAGGTACTTTGCTATTCTCCTCCCACAGGGGGAGCCACTGATAAATGCTCTGGTCTGTGCTTATGCCCCTCTTGCTTTGATTCTCAAATTTCTGCAGAAACAAGTTGTCTGAAGAGCTCAGTCATTCTCATTGCCCCCTTCTGGCCTTGACAGGTATGGTTGCCCTTCCTATGGTGTCACCTTTGTTATCCTCCATGTATACTGATGCCAACTCCGGATTTCTTCTGTCACCCATCAGGGATCCAGGCCCCCAAACTAACCACATGGTGTCTCCACTTCCAGTAATAGACAGTCCAGGCTCCCTTACCCTGTATGTACCATTGTTTTAGCTTCACAAAAAGAATCTACTAAAGTTTACAAGAGCAAGTGGAAAAGATTCTACCTTTGGGCTTTGAATAATGAGCTTGACCCATTCTCTGCTCCATTTTCTGCAGTACTTAAATTTTTAGCTAGCCTGTTTAAAGAAGGAGCTAGTTTCTCTATGATTAAACTTTAGTTAACAACTATTTCACATTTTCACACAGGAGGCTGAAATTATTCCTTAGCTTCGTCCAAATTATGCAAAGCATTTGTAAAGAGTATTTTTATTCTCAGACCACCAGTAAAGGATCCTTCACCTCCCTGGGATCTTAGAGTTGTGCTACAAAGTATGACTCGGAAACCTTTTGGACCTTCAGCTAAAAACAATTTAAAAATCCTTTCATGGAAAACAGTCTTCTTAGTAGCCATTACTTCTGCAAAGTGGCTATCAGAACTCCAGGCTCTTTTCTCAAAAGACCCCTTATATCATTTTCCATAAAGATAGGGTTACCTTACGGACAACCCCTTCTTTTTTACCCATAGTGGCTTCTGAAAATACCATTCATTTGTCAGTCTTCTTTCCACATTTTTTGAATAAAGGGGAGTACATGCTTCATCTCCTTGATGTACACAGACAGTTATGTTTTTATTTTCACAGGACAAAACAAATCAGAAAGTCAGACTAACTTTTTGTCTCTTTTTCACCAAAAAGACTGGGATGCCCAGTTTCTAAAGTCAATCTAGCTAAATAGATTACAGATTTTATCTCTTGGATCCACTGTCAACAAGACATGACCTTACCCAAACCTCCCAAGGCTCATTCAACCAGATCCATGGCCACTTAATCTGCCTTTTGGTCAAGAACATCTACGGATGATTGAGCTGCAGCAACATGGTCAATTGCTCATACCTTTGTTACTTGTTACAAATTGGATATTATTTCTAGAAGCGGAACCTCCTTTGCTTCAGCAATAAACTTGGAAAGTTGCTAGAATAACAAGATTTGTATTGGCATACATTTTCTGAAGTATATGAAGTCTGAAACTCAAATGATGTCATTATTTAGTGACTTCAGTCCTCAGAGATTTGCCAGAAAAATGAGGCAAAAATCTGGAGAGCGGAGTAGTATAATGTATAAGGTCCAATGACACTAATCAAAAAAAAAAAAAGTAGGAAGAGCTCCTCAGTGCCCTGGCCTTATTTCATCTTTTCAGGTCTCCTCTGAAAAGAGGACACTGGTCTAGTGTGGCTAATCAACACAACAAAGTAAATAAAAAAAGATTATTTTAATACTTTTCATTTAGATGTGAACACATTTTATTTCTTAGGTAATTGATTTAGGTGGGGTTTTTTTTTTTTTTTTTAGTTTCTGTGCAAGTTAAATTTTTTTTTCTTATTAATATTGAAATGAATTGGCGACGCAGTCTACATTTTACTTGTGTAGATTTGGGTTTTGAGAAGTTGTTTGCAAGTTGTATGTCAGTGTTTTACGTATGCAGTGTGTGTTTGACCTTTTAATTTATAGCATGTGTCCTAAATCTGGGTATTTATGGGGAATTTTGTTAGCTTTGATGCCAATGGTGAAGATAAACTGTTGATGGTGTGATGAGTGTTAATGATACACCAGCAGTGTAAAACAAAAATGTCTGCATGGTGTATGAGATGCATGGTTTTATTGCATAGTTTGTTTGAAGATTATCATTAGTATAAATATATTGTGTGTGTATTTGTGTGTGAACATGTATAATATATATGTAGGACACCACCACCACCCCCAGGACATTCTTAAGATCCTTACTGGCCCTGGAGAAAAATTCAGGCATTGGACCCGCACTAGATTGGTGAGTTGGTAAAAGGACATTGAGTACCAGGACAGCTGTTAGAATGAGAGAAGAGGAGGAAAAAAGTGCAAAACATGGATGAGGACAAGTTAACCAGAAACTAAGAGGAGTTTTTGAAACAGTAGACTGTTCTACACTACTGCAAGAATTTAAAGCACTGGTGATTTTTGAAGAGAGTCACTACCCGGTTAAAGATTATCTTGCTTTATAGAGCTTTTAGAGTTCTGTGATATAATGTACACTCAAACTGGATATCCACAAATGGGCATTCATCAGGTGGTCATTTTTGGTTCACCCCCATTTTCCTGATTTGTAAATGATCTACCGTATCCAAATATAAACAGCTTGCTTTATGCTGATGATACAGGCCTTATAAAGCTAAACAAAGCACCTAATGCTTTCACTAAATCTGTTGGCAAAGAGTCTAACTTGGTATGGAACTGGTTAACCATATTTACATTAACAATAAATACTACCAAAATCACTGTGATTCAGTTTGAGACACTTCAAAAACTCCGATAAATATTATTTTTGTACATCCAAAAGGTGCTCCTTCCCTTCTACAGCACAAGAAAACTACTTAGAAATAGCACTTGATCAGTCTTTCCTTTATTGCTTGCACTGAAACACGGGCAAAGTTATTGCCCAAATAAAAATCTCTTGCAACGTACGTAATCTCCTTACTGAAGAAGCAGGACAGACTGCCATCATTAGTAGCATAGAGGAATAAGAGAACTGAAAGACCAGTCGACGCAGGTTTGACTAGTAGCTCTAGTGCTTGACAGCACAGGCAAGGAGGTTGGACAATTCCCTTCCTGGGGTGCAGGATGGTAGCTACAACTTTGATGACAGGGCTTCAGCTGAAGAAGGGAGGCTCATCATGATGAAGGGAGCCTATACTGGGAAGAAATGGGAATGGTCGGCAAGCCGATGATTGTAGCCCATATGCATATGAGGGAGCCCACACATGTGGTCTAAGAGACAATAGGCAGCCATTGCAGTGATGCAAAGTACACGTGTTGCCACCAGAAATAGGGTTAGGTCATAATGCTGTCAGGATGTTGACAAGAACACACAGCACCTTCAAGGCTGCCTGGACAATTCCCTCACCCCCCAGACATTGTAGGTCTGACTGAGGGAGGTTTGATGATTAGCAGGCGAGGGGGCAAAAATTACAGACCAAAAAAAAGGCAAAGCAGGACAAGCTACTGCAATCCAGTGTGCTGATCCCTAGAATTGAAAAGAGGCTCTCCCATCATTACTCTGCCATCACACAATGCGCCCTTAATTCAGTCCACCAATAACAAAACTCTTATATTTATATAGCTGGCAAGCAGAACAGAAGATCACTGAAACACCTTAATTAAAGCCACTTGGTTACTGGTCACAGCAAGAGCCTGCTTACTATTAAATACTATAACGTTCAGATGACTGCCCACCTCTTAAAAACTCATTCCAAAGCCACAATCTGCATACTTGGAAACAATGATGCAATGCATCTGATGAGACCATCCTTCAAATTGTCCAGTCATGAAGAAGCCGTTTCAGAAGTTGTCCCCAAAAACTGGAATAGCCTCCTAGGTAAAATGGGAACATTTGATAATCTTAATGTATTCTGAAAAGAGCTCAAGATAGGTTGATTGTAGAAAAAAATGCAATTGATTTAGAGATACAGCCCAGCAAAATTTAATGTCCTACAGTACCAACATATCCCTATTCCCAAAAACATTATTACTAATAGCTGTACAACTGCCTTTGTTAGTATTATAAAGAGTAATTTTACTAAATATCCTCAGTAATATTTATAAACCTTCTGCCATCTTTTTTTCTCAAATTCTATTACTTTCTCCACTTTCATGCATCTGGTCATATCTTTTATCTGTATTGAATCCGTGATTAATTTCCTTAGGAATTGTAGTCTGTTGTAAACCACAGTGGTACTTTAATGAAAACTGTATGTACATATGTCAATAAATACCTCAGTGAGTCATTCCTAGTATTAGTCAATATTTCTTACGAGTAAGAAAAGGCACTTTATTTGTAAGCGTTTTGCTTCCCATATGAATACTGTGTATATAGCTTGTCATACCGTTTCTTACATGAATATAAGCTTGCTTTAGATGATGACCAAAAGAATGTCTGTCATACTGTAGGTGTGTCAATGTAGTAAGTATGTGTGTATCACTGGTTGTGTTATACTTTATAGTCCAGATTATGGCTTTAAAGGATTCTCGGACCAGTTCACTTACCAGTTAACATGCTAAGTAAATAGGAGACGAGGCAGCCCACACAACTGGTGTTACAGGTGTGAAGAACACGGCACAATCTATGTGCTGTAGACACAAATGAGTTTGGGACGGAGGGTAGTTCTGATGAGTAGTAAGAGAAAGACTTTTGGTTGATATGAATTAGCATTTTAACTAAAAGGCAGGGAAAAGACAGACTAGGTGGTTCAAGGGAGATGTACGTGGCTTTTTTATATATGAGTATTTAATGTTCCAAATGAAATTTATATTTGCTCACATAATAACGCTGCAGCTACTGTAGCAGGATTAGGAGGTAGATACAATTTTTTCTATGTTTATGCATGTAAAGAATGACATGTTGGCTCAATGAACAAACTTTAAATTCTGATTAAAATTATTTTTCTTGACTTTGTACCCATGTTAAAGGTTGTTTACTTTGAATCTTGGCCCACCTAAGAAACTGGAAGAGTTGGATCCAGAGTCTCTCGAGTACTGGAGGCGGCTGAGAAAATATCATATGTGGCGTCACAACAGATTACATAAGGGGAAGACAATGTAATTGTTGGCTGCTCTAAGACTATTGCTACTAGTGCAAAATGTGATATAACACAGTTTCCTTATTGTTACATATGGTTACAGTAGAGCAAAACTGGATTACCTTTGCCAGCAGTTGTGGAACATCCGTGCAGACTTCAAAGATGTGATAGGATCTATAGTACACTGTATTACTTGGATTGTGGAAAGCAGAAACACACCGTTATGGTTAACTGCAAAATGGATGTTGTAAGCCAGTAATATATGCTGTATTTGTGGAAAACAATGTTTTCTATGCATAATAACTTACAGAACTGACTCCTTGTTCATTTTCTATAGCTCTCTCTATAGAATTGTAGGGACATCTCCAGCTGTCAGATTATGAACTTGTCCGCCATTAAGACTTAATGGGAAAAACCATGTCAATGCACTCTAACAAGAAAAAAATATATAAACAAATAAGCAGCCAGGAATGAGAAGTGAATCACACTGCTTTATTAAAAAAAAAAAAAAAAAATTTAGAACTTTTGTCTTTGTTCTGATGAAGTCCATTTACAATCTCAACAGCCAGTGATTTTAAGTTTATAGACTCTTTTAGGGTCACTTGTTCTGCGATTAATTAACAAATGTTTTGAAAACAAATTTAGAGACATGAATAAAATCATCACTTGATCCATAATGCAACAAACCAGCAATTAATTCATAAATATTAAATGCTAGATCAAACCCATTAATACAAATTCTAGCTAACTATTAAATACCAAAAAGACAGATGAAAAATAAAATGATGAATCAGTAAAAAAGTAAATACAAAGCACTATGCTTATGTACCCAGTACTAGAATTTGTGCCCACCCTAGTTCACATACAAAAGGCTGCCTTCAACCGCAAGACACTGCCGATAAGAAACAGTGTCATTTAACTCCGTATACATGGTTGCATTTGTCATTAACTGACATTTTAGTTCTTTCATTTCCAGAAAGTCATCACCTGGTGGTCCTCTATAACCCAACCCAATGATTGATCACTTAAAACATAAGTCTATGGATACTAAAGATACAGATATATTTGTACAATGCATTGTGATTATCCTTTTTTTACTGTCATACAGGTGATAAATTCTAACCCTTAACAATTGTGAAGTTTTACCAGTATAAAAACATTCACCTTGTTGGCACTGAGCAACATATATAACCCTTGAACTAACAAAAGGTTTATACAATTTACTTCTCAAAACCTTTGAGTGTCGCCCTTCATTTTGGACTGGAATCATGACATTTATGATTCAGCTCACCAGGGAATATTTTGGAAATGCTCAACTGGAGAGTCATTTCCTTAGGTACAGATTTAGGTATTGTTGATCAAATGTATTGTAATTTGTGATTTACTCTCGTATAGTGGTTTACATAATTTTAATTGCAGTGTGGAAGACTTTTTTTATAGTAGTGTATGAAACTTCAGAGAATTGTTTTGCTGAGTTCACTGTAAATGGAATGGTAATGGATACATTGAGTATTATGGAAAGAGACATCCTTGTCCCACTACTCTCTAAGGCTACCCTTGAGCTTGGTACAGGAAATTGCCACTGCATTTGCACATCTAGGTGGGCCTTCATTGCTCTGTAAGCCCATAACTCAAGTTTAAGCACACCATAGCTGTGTTTTTGTTTTCTGACACAGTGCTGTTATAGTTCTCTAGGATTCCCCTAGTATCTTCCTCTGTTCAGTTCTTATAATTTGAATTGGGACATCACTATATTTTTGTCTGTGATCAAGCTGCACATTTTGTAAATGTAAACAGTTGTGCTAGCAGCTCTTCTGCAAAATTAGGCTGGGGGAACTGAATGCTTCACTGGGTTTTAGTTTTAGATTATATGTAAGGGTAATCCTTAGCTAGCCCAAAGGTTTACATTCCCTTTCGATCATAAAGACAGAGCACCATTATTACGTGAAGTTTAGGATACGTGGATTTCTAGGCTGTGGTCATTATTGCAAAACACCCAAACAGGGTAAATTTTTATACATTTGGGGAATTTCTTAAATGGATTGGTTATGAAATGTAAAGTAACCTACACAATGTGGTTGTTTCTGTATAACCTAGTTAAAGTACAATGTTGGAAGTGGCATGATGCAGAAGTTTTTTTAATGCACACTTGGGGGTCCCTACTTTCACAATTTTACCTTTGCAGCACCTTTTGGCAGTACTGAAGTCTACAGAAAAAAATAGTTATTGACTGAGTGGGTAGATGCATGGGCCAAAGCATGCATTTTCTGCAGTTTGTAGGTATCTGTAACAGTAATTGTCATTTTAACTATGGATTTCTGAAACGTGTATTTTAAAGATCAATGAAAATACACACATCTTTTGCTCATCGTGATAAGCTAGTTCAGTTATTCAACATTGACAGTAGGACATTAAAGACTAGTGGTCAGATGGCTGCTGGTTTGCTTACTGAGAACATGTTGCCTTTCTCTAGCAGAAATCAAAAGCTTAACAGTGAGACCAAGTGTATTGGCTTATTAAAACATGAAGAGAGGACTTTCAGAAAAAGCATGCGTCAAAGAAAGAAGTTGGGTTAATCCATTCATAACAGATGAAGCATTTTATTTATTTATTTTATTTAGCATTTGTTGACTGGGCAAGTCCCACTAGGACAGAGCCTATTTTCAGCGGAGGTCCAGGGAGAAATGCTGCAGACACATTGTTTTGGAATGCGGGAGGAAACCGAAGTACCTGGAGGAAACCCAGGCGAATGCAGGGAGGACATACAGACTCCACACAGAAGGCACCCCAGCTGAAAATTGAATCCGAGAACCTCTTGCTCTAAGGCAACAATGTTAACCGCTGCATCACTGCGCCACCCTAGATGTAAGTAGTATAGGCCTTTTTGTCAGAGAGCTTTCATCTTCATGAGAGGTTGTCTTTAAATAGATTATGAAGTATTACCTGCAGAAATTCTGCTTTCCATTTCAGAATGTTAAAATGATTACAGTAAGAAAGAAAATGGTAAAAAAAAAAAAAAAACAAGGAGGAGATAGAGGCACACCTGTTAGCATTGCTGTTACTCAATCTTTGCTTGGATTTCCTTTGGAGTCCTATAGGATTTCCTTTGGAGTCCTATATATATATATATATATATATATATATATATATATATATATTTATATTTCATAATGAACTAGCACCCTGTATGGACCTGGTTACTACCTTTACATTTTTTGCTTGCCAGAGTAGTTTCTGTATTCCATGAATATGTGTACAATAAAATATTCAGGTAGAAGCACACCACACATCCTTGTAATGCATGTTCAGTATACTTTTGTGCAGGGCACCTCTGACATTACAGAGGAACTTACTCTACAGAAGTATGGTCTGAAAATGATGCAAAACCCAGGCATGGAATTATAAAAAAAATGTGTCTAATGTGGCATATTTACCAGAGAAGCATGAAGAATTATAGAGTATATGTATACCTAATTCTCAGTGCTGTAACTAAAATAATTTCGGAAGTGTACTGACACCGAATTAAAAATATAGTAAAAAGCAGACATGAGGAAAAATAATAAGGGAAGAAATTTAACCTTATTTTTCTTTTGGAGGTGAAATAAGTAGTGTCCAAAGTTCAGCATTCAAAGCTCATAACATAATAGTGAAGTGCAATGAAAGAGCAAAAGATGCATGTTTTTTGCCAGGATTTTCTACAATGCACAAGTAGAACAGTGTTGTTGGCAGTGGTGGTGCTGCAGCAATTAGCTTTGTCACCTCACAGCAAGAGGTTCTCTGGTTCGATTCTCAGCTGGAACTCCTTCTTTGTGGAGTCTGCATGTACTCCTTGAAGTCGTGAGATTTAAAGACATGCAGGTAGGTGTGTGTGTGTGTGTGTGTGTGTGTGTGTGTGTGTGTGTGTGTGTGTGTGTGTGTGTGTGTGCCTTCTGTGAAGGTTGGGAACTTAACACCAGAAAAACTCCACTGCCAATGAGTTTGTGGACCGGTGATCCACTGTGGCGACCCTTAACTGGAGAAGCCGAAAGACACAGCACAAGTAGAACAGAGCTGTTCCATCTGCTATGCATATCATAGCAACAGTGAAAGGGAAGAGATGATAATGTATCCAAATTAATTGTAGGCATGGAGCAGAGTTCAGCATGCCCATGGATTTGTTCCAGAAGTTCATTAAAGCTTGTATTTTTTAAATGGAATTCCTAGTATTCTATTATTCAATAATGATTCATAATGCAAAAGTCTTTAATTTAGATGAGAATTTAGACATATAATTCCCAGGTCATACTATCACAAGTCTAATGGGCAAGTGGAGAAAGCAGTGAAGAATTTCATGACAAAGTGCTATAGAAAAAAATGGATTGTTGTCTAACCTTTTTGAAAAATGGAAGTACTCCACTACATGAGTTAATCTTCCCCAGCTTAACTCAAATGCGATCATTTATTTCATCTGCACTGATAATACCAGAAAACCAACACAAAGTTTAAGAAATGCTAGAATGAAATCAGCATAGACGGAAATTCTGTGGTAGAAAGACATCCAAGTTTACATGTGAAAATTAAGAATGCAGAAGCTATGGGAAAATCTGCAGCTCAAAGCTGAATTATTGGTGAATTGTCTAAAAAAGTTCTTGTGTAGTCTGTGAGCATTGTAGTAAGCTGTATGGAAGTCCAAGTCATCAATAAAAGAGAAGTACATTGAAATCAAAGTCCTATGAACAATGTAGTTGTATCACAATCATTCCTGCTAGGAAAAAAAAGATGGAGGGTTTAAACCTCTGAGGAACTGGACTTGTACACTGAGAAATATCACTACAAGAAGCTACAGTACAGCCAAAATTGTATTAAAATCAAGACTAGATGTCTTGCAAATGGTCTAAAATTATCCAAACATGGAAGACTTTTCAGAGTTAAAATAATTTTAAAGACTGGAAAGCTTCATTAGTATAACCAACACTGAATTTTAACAAAAAGTTGATATGTGAGGTAATTAACCCCAAGTCATACATAATGTAGATGATCCAAAAGATCCAGTAGGAGCTGGAACATAGCAGTCTGTCTCCAGCTCTTTATTGCATTATGGATCACCCTGACATGCACTTTCAATGGACAGTGATAATACCTGCCATCATGTGTCACCCTGACACCCACCTTGAGGTGGTTATGATAAACCCCTCATTGTGTCACCCTAACATGCCCTTTGAGGTGAGGATAACCCCCCAATATGTGTTGCCCTGACATGCACTTTGTTGGTGGTGATTAAATCCTTTCATTTTGTGTCACCATGATGTACTTTGAGGTGGTGATAATAAAAACCCCCATTATGTATCACCCTGATATGCACATTCAGGTGGTGATGATAATATCCCCTCATTATGTGTAATCCTGACGTACACTTGCGGGTGGCAAAGATAATACCCTCACATTGTGTCGCCCATCGGACATCACGTGGCATTCTTAATACCCACCTATTTTGTGTCACCTTGACATGCACTTTCAGGTGGCAATGAAAATGTTCCCCAGTATGTGTCACACTGACATGCACTTTCAGGTAGTGCAGAAAATACTGCCCCACCATTACGTTACCCTGACTTGCATTTTCAGGTGGTAATGATGATACCCTCCCATTATGTGTAACCCATTTGATCTTATGTGATAATACCCCTCAATTGTGTGTCACCCTGACATTTGCTTTCAGTTGGTGATAATAATACCCCCTATTATGGGTCACTCATTAGACGTCATCATCTGGTGATAATACCCCATTAGGTGTCACCCATCAGACTTCACGTGGTCGTATGTCACTCAGACATGCACTTTCAGGTGGTGATATTACCCCGCCATTGTGTTGCCCATCACACATCATGTGGTAAAGATAAAACCCCACCATGCGTCATCCTGGAATGCACTTTTCAGGTGGTGTTAATACACCCCATTGTGTCACCCATACATGATGTTTCAGGTGGTGGTGGTGATATCTCTCCCTTCTGTTACCCATCAGACATCATCATGTAATGATGGTAAGTCCCCTTCATTGTGTGTCAACCTGACATGCACTTTCAGGTGATGATTACAATACCACCACAATTATCTGTCACCTTGATATGCACTTTTAGGTGGTGAAGATAATACCCAACAATAAAAACTATAAAAAATATTACATTATCATGAAAAAACAACAGCTTGTGGATTATAAAACAGCTTTAATTCAGAACTGACATCTCAAGTTACAAGCTCTCTTCCAAATTTAAAATCACACTGTTTACACAGGAAATATGTGCAACCATTTCCCTTATATCTGTTGGATAATTACTAATTAAACACTACAATAATTAATCAAATTAAAAACAGCTTCCATGGTAATTCAGTATTTAAACCAGAAGTTTGCAGAGTATTAAATTGTAAAATATACTTAACTTCACGCCTGTGTAGAATGGAACTGGCACACATTTCAGTCCATTCCGTATTATGATGAACTTGTTTCATAACAAAGTAATGTTATGTTGTCCTATCTCGCCTTCATTCATTGCTGGTTGGGTTCTGAACCAAGAATCTGTTCCAACTCAGCCTATACAAAAGCTTGAGGACTTCCATGGGCTCGTGGCTACACCTTATCCCATCATGCTTAGGGAAGATTACCCGGATCTTGTTTGCCGCTAAACAAGATTGGGTGCATCCATGCAGACTGTGGCTGAGTGGAAATCTTTTTCTTCATTGTTAGCTTTAATAACTACCAAAATTGTTCATTTTGTTGTTGTGGTTTAATTATTTAGACTGTTACAGCATAGTATTTAGTAGTGTAGAGAGTTTGTTACTTTTGCTTGTGTTTTCTTGTGGCCGTCGTTCTACCTCTAGGCCTGTCTGACTTTTTTCCCTATCCTAGCTTCCAGAGAGCTTGGATAAATATTTCTTCTGTTTTATGTTGGGTAGCCCATTTAAGTTAGAGGACTCCCTTCGGACCATTTAACTTAGAGGGCCTTTTCCTTCCTTTCTCCCTCACTGTAGTAGGGGTCAGTTCATTTTAGTTAGAGAACTGCTCCTTCTTACATTGTAGTTTAGTAAGATACAGAGTTTTGTGTTGCCTTTCTGGTTGACTTTACTTGGATTGGTTGTGTGTTAACTGTTGCTAGGACATCAAAGGATCCAAAGGAATCCAAACCTTTGGGTTTTAAAAAATGTGATGTGCAGTCAAAAGATGTCATTAACTGATAGGACATACAAGTTGTGTTTATTGTTTGGGTGTTGTCCACCTACAGGAATAGTTTTCTTTCTGTTATGCCTTTAGCTCCAGGGTGCTAATGGAGAGAAGGAACAAACTGATAGTGAGAGGCTTGTTAAAAACTCCATTTTCAGAGGCTTTAGGAGGGAATCAGAGTACCTCTAAAATGGGTCAAAAATCCCTGTCCTTTAGATCTGAGAAATCGGGAAAGAGAACATCTGCTGCTGCTCCAATCTCTGAGCCTATGAAAAGACTTGCTAAGGAGTAGTCTTTGGACCAGAAGGCTTTCGGGCCTGAGAAATCACCCTGTTCAGCTCATATTGTAATTTCAGGGCTGACAGAGTTTCAGAGCCATTCCCCTGTTTTGGAACTGGTCTCTTCATTCTGAGATCTCCTATACTGCAGTCAGTGAGGTCTCCAACCCTGTTCTCTAGACCTTCCAGAAGTCTTTCGGACAACGATGTGGAGCGTGTGGTGAAGAGACTTTTAGGGACGCCGTTGCTGGCCAAGATACTGTTGACTCTGACCCAGAGGGATTCGGGCCGACTAACATCACTTCCTCTTCATTGATTCCTTCTCCAACCCATTCCATGGTTTCAGAGCCAGAGTGCCTGGATCCGATTGTAGTGGAATCTTCAGTGCCGAGATCTGCTCCTGGATCTTTGGATCCGACTACTGCTCTGACCTCCTTGGTTCTGTTGGAATTTGAGGGGTCTAGGAGTTGATGTTCTCCCTTTGGGTCCCGTGTGGAGAGTTGGGTTGGACAATTGTCCGATCCGAATCTACCTCTCAGGGCTTCCACATTGGTGAGCTCGGCACCTACATCGGCCTTTGAGCCCATCGCCTTGGTTCAGAGGGGGTTATCTAGTTCCACAGAGCTAGGGGCTTCCTCGGATCGGGGCTAGGGGGGCTTTCAAGGTGATGCAGAGAGTGCCGTCACCTCAAACTGCTCCTCTCTTGGTTCCAAGTACTCTTTCACCCTAAAGTGCCAGTGTCTGTCTCAGTGCCATCGCATCCACCCAGGCGTGCAGGATGCCCCTCTGGTCAAGGCGATCTCTTCCGAAACCTCTCTGGAATATCCGTCTGAGGAGGTCCCTCGGAAGAGACTATGGAAGAGGAAGCATTTAGACTCCCCTGAGGAGTCCATCACTTCAGACATGGACCTCAGCGAGTCAGAAGGGGTCCCCACAGTCACCCTTTGAGGTTGTCTCATTTGCAGACATCCTAGCGATCCTTAAACAGAGAGGTGGCTGGAAGCCCATCAACCTTTCTGAGGATGAGTCTGTGTACCTGGAGGCGTTTGTATCTCCGTCTTTCAACCAACTCATGAACGTAGTCATTCGGAAGGCATGGGGCTCTCCGGATTCAGTGGAACTTGTTCCTAGGAGGTCAAATAAGTTCATCACTGGTGCCTCTGATAAAGGAATTCCTCAGTAAAGGTGTCCCGGTAGATGCTATGGTGGTGGTAACAGCCACCAAGGAGTTGTCTGAGACATCCTCATCAGTCCATCCACCGAATAAAGAGTCTCGAACAATGGACAGGTACAGAAAGCATATGTTTTCTTCAGCTTCCTTTGCTCTTAGGTTGCTGAACTACCTGAGCCATTTCACTAGGCTTCAGAGGGATCTCCTGAAGAAGCTAGGAGATAACCTCCAAGGTTCTGTAGCTGCAGGGGGTTTTGGACAAAGTTTCCTCCCAGCTCTCCACCTTAAATTCTGTGGTGATCTCTTCCATGTGACTCATTTCCTGCGCAGCCAATGGAACAAGTAGGGCAGCGGGTACAGAAATTTCTGTATTGGAGGCATTCCTGGATGCACATATGTGATTTCGCAGAACCCTTTAAGTCTTCTTTTATTAACGCCCCTTTTGACAGCTCATCTTTGTTCAGGCTAAAAGTTAGAGACTCTAACCAGGTGCGAACAGGAAGGAAAGGCTCTTTCTGCCATTGGAGTCTGTTTCTTCCTCCCTACCAGACATTATCCCAAAGGCCAGAAGGGGGGAAAAATGTAGTTTTGTAAGTCCCAGAGAGCTTTCCCGGATGCACGTGTTGATTTTTCCCCAGGGGAAGAGGGGGAGGTAACCATGGAAGACTGTGACCACACAGCAAAGTGGGGGCCGCAAAACCAGGGTGACAGGGATTCCTTCCTTGGTAAATCCTTTCAGCGCTCCTGAGATGAGGCCCATCTGTTCATCTCTGGAGGCAGGCAGGGGTTGCTTGTTGTTGTACCCAAACGCCTGGCTAGAAATAAAAGACAAATGGGTACAAACAATCATATTCAGAGGTTATTACATACCCTTTTTCTCTCCCCCCTTCAAAAAAAAATCAGTCCCAGACGTTCCACCTGGTCAAAGGGATCATGCAACTCTAGAGGTACAAAAGTTGCTAGAAAAAGAGTCATCCAAAATGTCCCCACAAACCAAATTGGATCCGGAGCTTACTCAAGGTTCTTTTAAGTTCCAAAAAAAGACAGGAGACTGGAGGTCCATTCTGGATCTCACCAGACTAAACAAGTTCATCAAGAAGTCAAAGTTTTGGATGGTGACACTGCAGTCGATACTTCCCTTTCTGAGAAAAAACAGATGTGCTGGATAGATCCCCAGGATGCATACTACCACATAAAAATGGACAGACAATCCAGGAGACATTTGTGCTTTTAGTTGGAAGCCAGTCACCACCAGTTTTGATCTCTGCCCTTTGGTCTCACTACAGCCCCCAGTGTGTCCACCAAATGCATGGCAGTGGTTGCGGCTCACTTGAGGCATCTAGGATTCTGAGCGTTTCCATGACAACTGGCTCCTAACCGCCACCACTAAGCATCTACTAACAAGAGTGAGAGACACCACCATTCATCTTTGCTCTCAGCTAGGCATCATGATAAATTTCAAAATATCTGCCTTGTTGCCATCACAGCATATCGTCTTTATAGAAATGTTGGCCAAACTTCCTCCCGAGAAGATTCAAACCTTACGTAATCAAGTCAAAAACTTCTTGACCTAGACGGAAGTGCAAGTGAGGATTGTTTTAAAAGTTTTGGGTACCATGGCAGCAGCAATAACCTTGACACCCTTAGCTCGTCTGCACACGAGGTTTCTTCAGTGGCTACTATTCACTCAGAGGTCCATGCAGGAGCTGCCCATGTCTCTCAAAACCATGTAGGAGCTGCCCATGTCTCACAAAATTATCATAACAGAATTCTGCAAGAGATCTGCATAGGTGACTACACTCCACTCAAGTGACTTTAGGCTGACTGTTCATCTTTCTGCAACCAGTAGCTACAGTGACCATGTGCGCTTCCCAGATAGGGTGGGGGCATTATCTGGGAAAGGCCGCCCAAGGTGTTTGGCAGGAACATGAGAATCACTTGCATGTCAACATCCTAGAGATGAGAGCGGTGCTTTTGGCTTTGCAAGCATTCCGGGACTCCCTTCCATTAGGAACAACATTTTCTGACAGCAACGCACATCCCAAGGAAGTCCAACATGATAGCAGACAAACTCAGCAAAGCTATTCTGATGCCTCACTAGTGGTCCCTAAAACCAGAGATAGCGGAGAAGATCTTCAAAAAGTGGGGCCAGTCTTGCTGCCATCTTTTTGCCATGTCCATGAATGCCAAATGCAGCAGCTATTTTGCTCTGATCCCCCCACTGAGTGAGTCCCCAAAAGACTCACTCGTACATGATTGGCCCCCAGGTCTTCTCTACACCTCTCCCTCGTTCCCCTTTATCCCCAAGTTCCTTCAGAAAGCCAACCTGTTGAGAAGCAATTTGATACTCATCGCCCCATACTGGCCTCATCAGATTTGTTTCCCCTTTCTATGGCCCCATCTCCAAGAGGCGCCATGGATTCTGGACCCAGTACCAGACCTCCTGACTCATCCATCAAGGATGCTCCAGCCATCAATTCAGACCCACAGATTGACAGCTTGGCTGCTCCAGTTCCACACATAGCCAGGTTTTCAGATATTTCCCCTGCAGTAAAACATATTTTGATTTTATCTCATAAGGCTTCAACCAGAAAATTATATTTATAGCAAATGGAAAAGATTTTCCAGTTGGGCTTTCAACAACCACATTGATCCTTTTATTGCACCTATAGCAGCTGTATTAGATTTTCTAGCCAAGCTTTTTGATGAAGGTGTAGCTGCAGCTACTATTAGAGCTCAATTATCAGCTATATCAAACTATCATATCAGAGAAATGGGACTAAAAATCATGTCCCACAGGCTTTGCAAAGCCTTCTTGAATGGTACTTTCTTACCCAAGATCTCCACTAAAAAAAAACACCAGCGCCATGAGACCTATACTTTGATCTGAAGTAGTTGACTTCATTTGATCATCAACCTGTGGGATGTCTGATCTGGTCCAGATCCGAGGTGGCAGCTTCACCAGCATCTGATCCTAGCTCCAAGCTCCTCCCCTTACCCATAATACCCCTCCATCTCCTTCCTTCCCTCAGATCTGGTTTGCCACGGCTTTGCCAAGCAGCGTGATCTTAGAGCTCCATGTGTGGTAGGTGTGTGTTCTGCTAATTTCGGGTGTTAGTGTTTCTGTTAGTCCAGGCAAGTTCCCTTTTTCCCTTTGCTTACCTCCCCTTCGTTTTATGTCACGTATCTGTTATTAAAAAAAAAAAAAACATTTTTGCTGTGGTAGTTAGAGTAGGCCTTCTCTCTCCTTGTTAGTGAGTTGTGTGCGAGTGCTGTTGTCAGACAGGTTAAGGCTTTGTGCCTCGTACCCTTATTTTGTGGATATGGCTAATCAGCAATCTAAACTGATCTTTAGAAAGTGCACAGTGTGGACATAAGTTGTCCCCAGCTGATGGCCACACACTGTGTGTGGTGTGTTTGGGGGCAGCCCATCTTTCCATGGACTGCCTTATTGGTGTAGGGTTTAACCCGAGGGCCCTGAAGGATCACAGGGCAAAATTGATCCTTAAGGGGCTTCTCCCTACCATGAGGCAGCTGCCTCCATTTCTATTATGGTCACAGCCATGACCGCTTCTTCAGCCACTGTATCTTCCACTCCCTCCCAGGCTGGGACTCAACCTTCGGTACATAGGCCTGGGAACATGGAGCCTAGAAAAGAGAAGAAAGATAAAGACAGAGACAAAGGGAGGAAGAGATACCCGGATCTGGCAGATCTGGTGGGTCCTCCTCCGAAACAGGTAGTTCCCAGACCAGTTTCTCCTCGGCTCTGCTCACCCAGAGTCTCACCGTAGCCGGAGGAGCTTGGACCTTCTTCCAGGGCCTCCTCACATCGACCCTCCCGGTAGGCGTCCATGGCCTCGTTGCATTCCACCAAAAGTTTGAGTGAGGGGGACATGGACAAAATGATGCAAAGATTTATTCACACCCAGATTCAGATGGGGGTTATACTAGCCCCCTTTCCCTCTGGAGAGGGGAGCTAGCTACCCTTTTTTGCCCCGATATCTCCTTCTCTGGTCCGACCCCCGGTATTAGAGTTTTTGGATCTGAGAGGTCCCGGAGTAAGGGGGTTGGCAGCGATAGTACCAAGTACCTTGACGCCAGCTGTTACCTTGAGCGCGTTGGTTCCAACTAGTTCGGATCCAAGCAGCTCTCTGAGTCGAAGCCTGGGTGTCGGATTCAAGGGGTTTGGTCTTTCTTCTTTGGTGCAGACATCGGGTCAGGGCCCTCCCCTCGGCATCTCGGCTCCGACTGGCTCAGCTCCGATCCCCACTTCAGATCTGGGGAGAGCAGCCTCCTTATTAGTTTCCCGGGAGGCTCGCTTCCCTCGGCTTTTGATGTGGTGGAGAGGGTTCTCTCCAGTGGATCATGGCCCCTGACCATCTCCTTGGATTCTGCCCCGACTCCCTTACCTCTGGATGTATCTTAAGCCATTTTGCCCATGCAGGGAAAGCCCGTGCTCAATGTGCCCCAGATGGTTTTCCTTGAGGAACCACAGGTAGTTGCGAGCCCTCACCGGAGAGTCCCACCGAAGAGATTCCTCACAAATGAATGTGCAAAAGGAGGCACCTGCACTCCTCTCCAGAGTCCATCACTGAGAGTACTGATTTGGAGGAAGGGGGAAAGCTTCCCTAGATCACCCCCTGACGATGTCTCCTTTGGAGACCTCATGAAAATCCTGAACCAGCGGAGGGGCTGGTCCACCCCCAAGCCTTCCTCAGACGAGTTGGTATTTCTGGAGGCCTTTGGCATGGGCCTATTTACCTCCTGGGTGTGTCCCCCCCCCTGTGGATCCCTTGGTGGACCTTATTACCACCAGGGCATGGAAGGAGCCAGACACTGTGGAGCCAATCTCCAACAGCCCCAACAAAATTCTGAGCCTTCCTGTAGACAGACCTATTTGGAACAAGGGGTCCCCAGTGGATGCCATGGTGTTAGCAGCTGCCACTAAGAAAGAACTAGCCCAGAAAAGTTCTACAGTCCATACCCGACCGAGAGTACAGGACGATGGATCATCTTGGAAAGCAGACTTATGCTTCAGCTACCTTTTCTATAAGGGTGCTGAATTATTTGGCCCACATAACTCCACTGCAGTGAGACCTGGTCAAGGAATTCACTGAGTTATCCCCCAGAGTCCATGCCACTGGAGGATAAATGCATATTCTCCGCATGATTGGCCACTCTCAAAGTGGTTTCTAATATGTTCATGCGCCTCTTTTCGCATGTCACTGAAGGAGTGGCAAGGTTGGCTGGGTCCGGCATTGCCATGAGGCGGCACACCTGACTCAGGCTGTGTCAGTTCATGGAACCTTTTAAGGTATTTTTTCTGAATGCCCCTTACAATGGCTCTTCCTTGTTTGGGAAGACTGTTCGTGAGACATTGGTCCAGAGTGAAAAGGACAGGAAGACACTGTGTGCCATCAGGATCCACTTCTCTAATCCCCAAAGATCCTTTTCCAGGAAACAGCAGAGGCAGAAGAAGATGTGGTTCCGGAAGTCTCAGTATTCCCGGGACACTCAGAACTCATCTTCCCCTAGAGGCAGAGGGGACAGGATAGCTGCCAGCCCAGAGGTGGGGGTCTTGAGAACCATTCCGGGACAGGCCCGCGCAGCAGCCCTGAGGGGTTGCCCAACTGCTCTGCTCTGGAGGCAGTCAGTGGGTCACCTTTTGATGCACCTGACAGCATGGGAGTCAGTGTCATTAGACCGTTGGGTGCTTCAAATAAAATCCAGAGGTTATACCATCCCATTTGTGGTTCCTCCCTTCCCCCCAAAGCACCTCCTGGACGTTCCACCCATGCAAAGGAAGGTAGCAGGACTGGAAATGGAAAAGCTGCTCAGAAAACGAGTCTTCCTGCCCGTCCCCCAAGATCAGTCTGGATTCGGTATCTCTTCCAGGTTCTTTTTAGTGCCAAAAACGATGGGGACTTGAGGCTTATTCTGGACCTTTCCACCCTGAACCTGTCTGTTGCCAAAGAGAAGTTCCGGATGGTCACACTACAATCCATTCTGCCTTACCTGCAACAGAATGACTGGATGTGTTCAATAGATCTCCAGGACGCGTACTACCATATAAAGATGCACAGACACTCCAGGAGGTTCCTCTGCTTTTGGCTAGGGGCTAATCACTATTAATTCTGAGCCCTACCCTTCAGTCTTACCACAGACCCCAGGGTGTTCACCAAGGTCATGGCAGTAGTAGTGTCTCACCTGAAGCTTCAGGGGATGCAGGTCTACCTGTATCTGGACGATTGGCTCCTTGCCGCTCACACCAGGCGTCTACTTTGTCAGGCCAGGGATTATTTCCTGAAACTGTCAGACTTACTGGGGATTACAGTTAATGTATCCAATTCTTCTCTAGACTCTGTTCAGGTTTTATACTGCATAGGAGCGAGAATAGTTACATTACAAACCAAAGCCTTTCTAACTCCAGAGAGAATTCGAAACTTTTGACTTCATGTTTCAGTGATCCTCCAATCTCATCTTCCTCCAGCCGAGGCGGTTTTACGAGCCCTAGGTTCCATGGCAGCAACCATTACTCTTCTCCCCTGTGCTCATCCGCATATGCGGGTACTACCATGGACACTAGCAGTTCAATGCTCATTATTGGATCTACTGTTGATGCATCCTATTCACATAAGCAACACTTGCAGGCAGTCCCTCCTCTGGTGGATGCACTAATCGAGGGACGAACTTTTATAGCAGCCCCTCCCCAAGTCACAGTGATCACGGACACCTCCCAACTAGGGTGGGGGGACATTGCTCGGGCAGGACAGTCCAAGGCACGTGGTCTCTGAAACCAAATTGCATATCAACATTCTAGAGATGATGGCGGTCTTGTTAGTGTTGCAGGCCCTTCATGCCTTCCTTCCTCTGGAAACTATTGCAATTCAGACTGACAACAGGTCAGTGGTCTGGTACATCAACAAACAGGGGGGAACCAGATCTTCTCCCCTTTGTCACTAGGCCATGAAAGTGTGGAAATGGGTGATCTCCACCAGCTGTTTTCTGGTAGCAATGCAAATTCTGGGTCAATCCAGTATTCTGGCGGACACACTCAGGAGAACTATCCTGATGCCTTATGAGTGGTCTCTGAATCCTTCTGTAGTGGAGCAGATCTTCCTCGAGTGGGGTTGGCCTTGCTGCGATCTCTTCGCATCTCCTTCCAACGTGAAGTGCAGCGATTTCTTTGCTCTGATTCCCCCCATAGGGGGAATCCCCCAGGGATGCTCTGATCCATGCTTTGTCTCCCAGTCTTCTTTATGCTTATCCCCCTTTACCCCTCATGACAACATTTCTCCAGAAGGCTCGCCAGTTGGGGAGCAGAGTCATCCTCATTGCCCCATTCTGGCCTTGCCAAGTCTGGTTTCCATTTCTTTGGTCTCATCTAATAGTTCCTCCTTGGATCAGGTACCAGATCTCATTTATCACCCCTTGAGGGTCACTCATCCAGACCTGGGCAGTCTGAAGGTCATTGATTGGCTGCTCCAGTTCCTTTGATTGCTAGGACTCCCGGTCAAGACTATTCTAGTGGCAGCTCATAAATTGACTACCAGAAAAATATACCATAGCAACTGGAAGCGTTTTTCTGTCTGGGCTTCTCAGAGGGATTTGTATCCTTTCACAGCTCCTGTTCCAGCAGTCTTTGAGTTCTTGGGATACATTTTCCAGCAGGGTGCCAGCTCATCTGCAGTAAAAGTTTAACTGGCTGCCATTTCCAATTTCCATGTAGGTGAGAACATGGCTTCTTTAGCTTCCTCCAGACTTTGCAAAACCTTTATTAAAGGTAACTTTCTTTTAAGGCCCCTGGTTAAAGATCCCTACTCCTCCTTGGACCTTACCCTAGTTTTGCAAGGTTTGGTTGCTCTGCCCTTTTAGGCTGCTGCTTCTGTGGATGTGAAATTTCTATCGTGGAAGACAGCTTTTCTAGTGGCTACTACCTTGGCTAGGAGAGTGTCAGAACTCCAGGCATTATCTGTCAAACCTCCATATATGATTTTTCATAAAGACAGGGTTTCACTTCATACTAATCCTTCTTTTCTGCCTAAGGTGGTCTCTGAAACAAATATCAATCCATCAATTTACCTGTTTTATTTCCAAATTTTCGGAACAGGGGTGAATATGAATTGCATTTATTATATGTGCCTAGACAGATACGTTTCTACTTGCACAGGACTAAAGCCTATCACAAGTCTGATCAGTTGTTTGTGTCTTTTGCTGCACCCTTTCTGGGCAAACCGGTTTCTAAGGTAACCATTGCCAGATAGATTTCCCTTTGCATCCTTCAGGTTTAGAAAGACAACAATATGTCCTGAGTAGGATAAATGCCCATTCTACCAGGTCCATGGTTGCGTCAGCTGCCTTTTGGTCTAGAGTGTTTGGATGATATTTGTTTGGTGGCTACTTGGTCCTCATCTCCCACCTTCATTTCTCTTTATAAATTGGACATGGTTTCCAGGGGGAGAGCATCCTTTGACTCTGCAGTGCAATGAAATGTCCTTCCAGGAGGGCCACCCAAGGTTTTGGTAGCTGGTGACTCTGTCCCACAGGTTGATGATCAAATGAAGTCAACTACTTTAGATAAAGAAATTGTGTACTTGTCATAATGTTCCATCCGAGTAGTTAGACTTCATTTGTCATCAACCGTCCCTCCCTCCTTCCCCTTGACCTTCTCATTATGTTTTCTGCATTGGTAGACAGGCGAGAGCACCTTTGCGGCTCTTCTGTTTTTCTTTGTTAGTGAAGGTTATTGGATCGGGTTCAGGTGAGGGGTATAGCAAACTTGATCTGAGGGAAGGAAGGAGATGGAGGGGTATTATGGGTAATGGGAGGAGCTTGGAGCTCAGATCAGATGCTGGTGAAACTGCTGTCTCAGATCTGACAATACCACAGGTTGATGACAAATGAAGTCTAACTACTCAGATGGAACGTTATGGTGAGTACATAACTTATTTTTTTTATCCACCTTGATCCCCCCCCCCCCCTTTGAACCTGCATCATCATGTGAACTAAAGTTTTTAACATGGAAGACCACCTTCTTGATGACCATTACATCTGCTAGATGGGTATCAGAACTTCAAGCAGTATCAGTACATCCCCCTTACATGATCTTTCACAAGAGCAAACTAACCCTTCATTCCACCCAAAAGTATGTTCAGAAGTGAATTTAAATCAATCCATCGACTTGCCATAGTTTGGGAAAAAGACAGCTAACAAGTCAGAGTACAAACTACACCAATTAGACATACACAGACAGTTATGTTTCTATCTGCATAGAACGAAGGAGTTCAGAAAATCATACCAACTGTTTGTAGCTTTCTCAGATAAAAAGAAGGGTGCCCCCATATCATTACAGAGTGTATAACTTTCACATACAAGTCTCAGAATAGAGAACTTTCAGGGGAAAGTGAAGGGCCACTCCACAACAGCTATAGCAAGCTCATCGGCCTTTTAGGCAAGGCTACCTATGAATTCAATTTGTGCAGCAGCAGCAGCATGGGTAAAGCCTCATACCTTTATCACTCATTACAAAGTCGATTTGGCCTTCAGGAACAGGGCCTCTTTTGAGTCAACTGTTCTGAAGAGTATTTTCCCTTGAGCCACCTAAGAAAGACGGTGCTAGGGATGTTGTCCCAACCAGCAATGAATGAAGGTGAGAGAGAACAACATAACATTAAGACGTTATGTACTCACCATAATGTTCCATGCTTGTTGTCCATCTCGCCTTCATTCTTGCATCCCACCCTTCTTCCCCCAGCCTTCGCTCCTGGAGGAGTGAGCGGTTTCTTGCCAATTGCAGCTTGTTCTCTGAATCACTTCTTTAGTCCTTTTTGGACATGGTTATATGTTGAGACAGTAGCTATAGTATCTGCAAACAAGATCTTGCTAATCTTCCCTGAGCATGACGGGATAGGGTGTAGCCACAAGCCGGTGGAAGTCCTTGAGCTTTTGTATAGGCCGTGTCGGAACAGATTCTCGTTTCCAAACCTAACCAGCAGTGAATGAAGGTGAGATGAACAACAAACATGGAAAGTTATGGCGAGTACATAACTTCTTATTTTAAAACTTTAATATTGCCCTTATTTCTATTCCAGAAACGTTCCTCAATAGAATTATCAAAATTATTGTTTTAGCAATCTTTTAAATGTATTATTCTAACCTTAACCTGCCTTGTTGCTTTTCTAATGTAAAACAAATGACATGAACAAATGAAGCATACACTACCATAGAAGACTTGCAAGTATAACTGCCTTGTATGAAATACTTACCCTAAGTGAATGACCAAGGTTTGTCCCTTGCAATCATGACACACCTTGCAACTACTACAAGGTCTGATACCAAAACATTTTTTACTTTGACTAAATTGCTTATATATAACAGCCTCAAAAATTAAATTTTGTATGTACTAGTTTTACTTTTTAAGCTAGTACCTTACCTATAAAATACTAAAGGTAATTTTGGTAAGGTTCAATGTAGTACTAAATCCACCTGTAAAATGCTCCAATATTGTTTAAAGACTCCAAATATTTTTCGGAAATATCCTTATAAGTAGTGACAAAATACAAATCTTCAACATTAGCTGAATATTCACTGTTACCTAACCTGAAAACTTTATGATTAGTCTTAAAATAATTCATAACTGTATCCTCCTTTTCTTCAAATTTCATAAAATTAAATAGTACTTCCCTTAAACAACTTTGGAACTTTAATAAATTCACTCTTAGCAAGTCCTTTAAGAGTATATGAAGGTTGACAACTATCACCCCAAAGAATTGAGGTAGTGGAAGGAATCTTGTGATGAATGGAAGTAATATATGTTATTTACAAGCCTCAACCTGAAATCCCCCCCCCCCCAAAAAAAAATCAGTTTCTTTCCCATCCATGTTTTCCACAAATTTAATCTCCATGCATTCAAATTGATGGACTTAAAATTTAAAATATGAATTTCTTCTTTTACAAAAATCATCTGTAAAATGTACATACAATTTGACATACTTCTGATAATATTCAGAAGCATAAATGAATTTTTGCTCAAAAAAAATCATAACTATATTTGCATATAAGGGGGCAAAACTTACCCACATAGCTGTTCCCTGTTTTTGTAGATAAAATGAACCACCAAAAAAAAAAAGAAATTATGGGTCAAACAAAACTCCAGTGCTGCAAAAACACTTTTTTCTGGCCCATCTGAAAGATGGCAAGATACTGTAGTTAAGCCAAATTAATTGCTTATACTTGTATGTAAAGATTGTGCATCCATTGTAAGCAAAATACAATCTTCGCAGTTATTTATCTGGGTCAAATTATCTAAAAAATCAAAAGAAGCTTTGATGTGCGAGTCAGCTTTTCTAATTAATGGTTGCAAACATTTATCTAGCAGCTTGGACAAATTATCCAGTAATGTTCCGCCCAATTAAATAATTTGGTCCATAGGGGGCTTAGTGTAATACTTATGTTTTTTAGGTTAATCATAAAGTAATGGTATTCTAGTACTATACCATGACAATGACTGACACTGCTGTGAAGACAACATTCCCATATCTAAATATTTTGAATCAGCATCTTATATTCACATAAATACATTTCAGTGCAATTAAAATCTAACTTCTGATATTATGTTATCTCTAATCCCAATAACCACCATTCTGTATAAAATTTTGCATCCATCACTACCACATTACCCCCCCCCCCTTTTGTCGGCTTCTTTTATAACTGGTTGTTGAGAATGTACTAATTTTTAAACGATATAAAACTTGTCACTGTTATGTAGTCACATTATATCATTACAACCTATAAATTTCTAAAATTGCCAAAATTTCCTTCATAACTAAAGATTCAAATTCTTTCATTTAGTTATTAACAACATGACAAAGTATTTTTCAAACCCTTTAATACACATGAGTTTAAACTAGAAATGCAGTTTTCATTGTCCAAATCTAATTCTTCACAAGCACTACAGAAATGTGTTAATTATCCAGTTGATATAAGGGAATTGGTTGTGTACATTTCCTGTAAGAGCAGTGTGATTTTAACATTGAAAAAGTTCTTATAACTAGATATGTCATTTCTGACTTAAAGCCATTTTATAGTCCACAAGCTGATTTTTCTTTTCTTGGTGAAGATAATACTCCCACTATATGTCACTCTGACAGGGTGATGATGATACTGACCCTAATTGTGTCACCTTGATGTGCACATGTTCTTCGTGTTTCACTGTTGCAGTCCTCACACTTGGGTTATCCTGCCAGGGGTAGCCCTCAGTCTGTCCGAATACCAGAGGTTTAGTATTTCTGTGTTGGTTTCTGTCACTCCAGCACTGACATCAGGTCATCAGTGCTATAAAATCAGGCAGCCGACGCCATTACATCGGTCTTTCTTGCTGAGGAGCCCGAAGCAGAAACAGCACGAGTGCCGGTCGGCTGCTACCTGAGTTTTCATTTCCGAATTGAAGTTGAAGTCTTCTGAAGCTAAGGACCCTGTTGGGAATCCTTTTTTCTTGCTCTAACCGATGTCAGAAAAAGTTAATTGTCTTGCCTGTGGAAAGCAAATATCACACCAAGACTTCCATTCTTACTGCATCACCTGTTTAGGCCCAGACCACGATGTCCCTTGCTGTCGCTTTTTTGCTTTCTTCAACACCAGAACTATATGTCGTTGGGCCCTTATTGTAGCTAAATATTTTTGCTGTCAGTCCTCGTATTCCAATATAGCTTTGGTAAGCCATCCAACTACAGATCTTCTGAAAAAATCGTAAGGATAAAGACTGAGACAGACTGCACAGGTCCAAAACTGCTGACGACACTTCTGTTAAGCTAGTTGTCAGTTCTCCAGTCCTCAGTGAGGCACTTTTGCAGCCCCTGATGCCCGGTTTTATGGACTTGTAGGCCACTACCGAGACCCATTCAGAGTCCAGTATGCCGCGAGACTCTTCTTCCACTAAGGATCCTGTGGATGTCTATCTTGGATGAGTCTGGAGCCATTGAGCTGGCACCAGCTTCTGAGGAAGTTCTTCAAACTACTGATGCTAGTCACAAACCGACTTTTTTCACGTCTTCAGTTCTTTCTAAAACTACAGAGTTTCTAAGGCCCAGGGTATGAGCTATGCCTAAAAAAGATGACGACTCATGCTCGGGCACCTGCTTCTATGCCTCAATTTCAAATGCTTAAAATGGTGGAAGACCTTATTATACTTATTGGGGGAAGCCAGGCTACCCCTTCCAAAAGAAAGAGACTTGTCCCCAGTAGTTTTATCTGAACAGGAGTCCGATTTAATCTGAAGTTTCTGAATATGAAGACATGCAACCCCTCTTTGCTTATGAGGATTCTGATGCAGAGGAATCCATTCCTTCTGCCTTTCCTCCTGAGTTTTTTTCATTTGGTGAAACCCTACATACTTTAAGGGAGCATTAGCAATGGGAATGTCAGGACTACCCTCAGTCAAAAAGACTCAGGGGATTCTTAAAATTTACCACAGCACAGACCTTTAGCCATTCCTCCTGTCCTGAATGTTGTGGATGATGTTTTTATGGAATCCAGTTTGACTCCTGACACCCTTCCTCCTGCTCCCAGGAAACCTGACCGGTACTACAGAGTCCCTGACTCTCTCAAATTCCTTTTCAAAAATCATACTGCTGACCCAGAGGTCATCTCCCAAGGACCTAAAGGAATTAAAGCAACCTCAACTAAGAATCCCACTCCCTCAGACAGGGATTCCCGAGCTTTAGATAGATGGGGTAAAAAAGTATACACCTCTGCAACTCTTGCTATTAGAGCACTAAATTGTCATTTCCACATGCTGAAATATCAGCAGCATACCATGGAATTCCTCAAACAAAAAAAATCTTCCTTTCCTGCTTGTGCAGAAAAAAAAAGTTATGTACTCACCATAACGTTCCATGTTTGTAGTCCATCTCGCCCTTCATTCTTACTGATGGGCTCAAAGTCTTCTAGTTGGCTCATGGCTAGATAGGTATCCCATGGTGCACCAGTACAATCCCCAGATCTTGTTTGCTGCTAACTAGGAGAAATAACAAAAATACAGAAAGAAGCCAATAATAAAAGGTCTCCAGTGAATAATAATAATTTTCTGTCTCCAGGTACTTCCAGGATGGGGGTAGGAGGGTTGGTTTGTAAGAATGAAGGGTGAGATGGACTACAAACATGGAACATTATGGTGAGTACATAACTTCTTTATATTCTGTAGTCCTATCTCACCTCCATTCTTACTGATGGGACAGCATCCCTAGCACCTTTTTCTTGGGTGGCTCAAGGAAAAATACTTTTGAGTACCATGGAACCAAAGGATGCTCTACCCCTGGAGGTTAATCCAGTTTGTAATGAGTAGTAAATGTGTGAGGGGTAGCCCAAGTTGCTGCTGCACAGATATTATCAAGTGGGACCCCGGCTTGAAAGGCTGCAGAGGTAGACTTAGATCTTGTAGAATGAGCCTTGACCTTGAAAGGTAAAAGCCTACCCTCAGAGGTGTAAATATAAGCTAGAGAGCCAATTTGAGTCACTTTAGAAACTGGTAAACCTGACCTGGATTCGTTGAAGGAACTAAATAATTGATATGACTTCCTGATTTCCTTAGTCCGGCGCAAATAAAAACGTAATTTTCTATGAACATCCAACTGATGAAACCTGTATTCAGCTGCGTTGGAATGATTTGGGAAGAACACCAGAAGTTTTATGGATTGATTCAGAGTGCTATGGGAACAGAACTTTGGGACAAAGGATGGATTAGTATGAAGAGAATACTCTGTCTTTGTGAAAAATCAGATAAGGGGTTTTTATAGACGGTGCTTGTAACTCTGACATCCGTCTGGCAGATGTGATAGCCACCAGAAACAAGGTCATCAAAGGCAATGAATGAGAAGGCTCAAAGGGAGGAGACGTCAATTTGGATAGCACAAAATTCAAATCCCATCAAGCAACAAGTTCTTGAACAGGGGGTCTTAAAGTGGCACCTTTGAGGAAGGTTTTGCACAGCCTATGTGTCATTAGATTAGAATCTTGTATGCCTAGATGAAAATTAGAAATCGCTGCCAATTGAACCCTGATAGTGGTAGCCGCAGATCGCTGGTGGAAAAGCTCAGACAGGAATCCCAAAACCACCGGAATGGAGGAGGTATAATGGTCAACATTCTTTTTCTCAGCCCATATAGAGGATCTCCTCCATTTACTGGAATATAATCTAGTGGAAGGTTTATGATAGGATGTTAGGATACGAGTCACGGAGGGTGAGAAATCGTGAAACCTGACTAGGGATGGAACTGGAGCAGCCAAGCTGTCAAATTAAGGGTGTGTAAAGTGGGATGAAGCGAGCCTGACGTGCGTCAAGAGATCTGGCACTGGGTCCAGAATCCAAGGATCATCTAGGAGAAGAGGCCCAAGAAAGAGGAACCAAACTTTACTAGGCCAGTAAGGAGCAATGAGGATCAGTTTGCTTCCCAGCTGTTTTGCTTTCTGAATAACCTTGGGTATGAGAAGAAAGGGAGGAAAAGCATAAAGGAGACCCAGTGGACAATCGTGAACAAGTGTGTCTCTCTGTGACTCCCCTGGAGGGGGGAATGAGGGAGAAATAGCTGCTGCATTTGGCATTGATCGGGCTGGCAAAGAGACTGCAGCAAGGCTGTCCCCATCTGCGGAAAATCTGTTCCACTATTTCCTGTTTCAGAGACCACTCATGAGGCATCAAGACATCTGCTATCATGTTGATTGTCCCTGGAATGTGCATTGCCACCAGGAAATGCTGGGAAGATATTGCCCATTTCCAAACTCGCATGGCCTCTCAACAGAGTGGGTAAGATCTGGTTCCACCTTGTTTGTTGATATACCATACTACCAACATGTTGTCTGATTGTATTGCAATCGTCCCAAGAGGCAGAAGGCCGTGAAGTGCTTGCAACACCAGGAGCACCGCCCTCATCTCTAGAATGTTGATATGCAGGTGAGCCTCATGATCTTGCCATGTGCCTTGGACAATCCTGCCTAGATAATGCCCCCCTACCCTAACTGTGAGGCATCCATGGTCACAGTGGCAATGGGTTGGCGAGGGACAAAGGCAGTGCCCGTGCTTAACTGGTTGAGTTGAGTCCACCAAATGAGGTCCTTCTTGCAAGAGTCTGTCAGCAGTATGTGATGAGATAATGGCAGATATTGAAAGGACCACTGGGATGACAGCTGCCACTGAAGAACCCTCATGTGTAGTCTGGCTAGCGGCACTAGTAGTATGGTGGAAGCCATGGTCCCTAGAAGCTTCAGAATAGTCTTGGCCTTAACTTTTCGTAGGGGGAGAATATGTTGAATTTGAAGAACCAGATGTTATGCCCTTTCTACTGACAGCCGAGCCAACATGTCTACTGTGTCTGTCTCTGTGCCTATAACATTCACAACTTGACAGGGCAATAAGGCAGATTTTTTCCAATTGATAGAAATCCCCAACTGGGTACAAAGTTCAATAGTAGCATCCGTGGTCTGAAGAAGTAGATGCCTGATTGGGGTGGTCAGCTTTCCAGATATGGAAACACCTGAAATCCTCGACATCTCAGGTGAGCTGTCACTACTGCCATACACTTGGTGAACACCCTGGGGGCTGTGGCGAGACCAAAGGGCAGAGCACAAAACTGATATTGACTGGCTCCCAGCCAGAAGCTTAGATGACTCCTCTATGCCCTGTCCATTTTTATATGGTAGTAAGCATTTTGAAGGTCTGTTGAGCACATCCAATTGTTTTTCCCTAGTAACAGGAATATATACTGCAGTGTCACCATCCAGAGCTTGTCCTTCTTTACTGATTCATTCAATCTGCTGACGTCCAAGATGGGCCTCCAGTCCCCTGTACGTTTTGGCGCTAAAAAGAATCTGGAGTAAGTTGCGGATCCTATTTGGTCTGCTGGGACGGTTTGGATGACTCTTTTTGCCAGCAACTTGTTGACCTCCACAGTTGCCTGATCCCTGTGATTGGGTGTAACATCTGGGATCCTCTTGGGAACATTAGGGGGCAGAGAAAAGGGTATGACATAACTTCTGGTAATAATTCTTTGTACCAACTTGTCTTGAGTGATACTTAGCCAGGCTTCTGGATACAAAGAAATGTGACCCCTGACCTGCTCCAGAGAAGCACAGTCAGGCCGGCTCCAAAATGAATGGCAGCCTCCCTGGTTTTGCGGTCTGCCCCTGCCTCTAGGGTGATGTGTACTATTTCCTCCTCCTCCTCCCATGCCTCTGAAGGAGGAGTCGTCCTCTGCATCTGGGAAAAACCTCTGGGACTTCTTGAACCACATTATACCACTTCTCTGACCTTAGGGTATGGTCTAGAGGGGACCTTAAAATGTACTCCCACGGCAGAGAGTGTTTGTCCTTCTTGCTCGCACCAGGTAAGTGTGTCCTTTACCTTGGGTTCAAACAATGAAGAACCATTGAAGGGGATGTTGGTAAAGGTAGACTTGAACGGTTCCGCAAAATTACACAAGCGCATCCAGGAATGACATCTTAGGGAAATTCCCAAACTTGCTGCTCAACTTGCTCCATCGGCTGCATACGAGATAAGCCTCATGGATGAGTTGACAATAGAGTTCAAGGTGGACAACTGGGCAGACACCTTGTCAGGGACTCCCTCAGTTACATGTACCTTGTAGAAAATCTCCTAGCTCCTTTAGTAGATCTCTTTGAAGCCTCGTGAAGTGTGTAAGGTAGTTCAGCGATCCAAAAGTAAATGCCGCTGATGTGAAGATACGCTTCCCATATCTGTCCATCGTTCGAGACTCCTTATTTGGCGGATGAACATCAGTTTCCGCTAGCTCCTTCTTAGTGGCCGCCATCACCATGGCATATATGGGAACATCTTTAGACAAAAATTCCTTTTCCCTGGGCGCAGAAAAACTTATTTGGTCTCCTGGGGACTGGCTCCATGGCATCAGGAGTATCCCACACCTTCCAACAAACTAGCTCCATCAGTTTGTCGAAGGGTGGAGACACCCAGGAGGCTGAAGGTTGAGACCCGAAAGCCTTCAGGTACACTGACTCCTCCTCATAAGGGGTGACAATGGGCCAGCCGCACCTCTGCTTAAGGATTTGCAGGATGTCTACAAGGAAGACATCAGAGGATGACTTGGGGGACCCTTCTGACTCCTCGAGGTCAGTGTCCAAGGTAAGAGACTCATCCTGGGAGTCTACATGCTTCCTCTTGCATGTTCTCTTCTGTGGGGACTCCTCGGAAGGATATTTCAGAGAGGTCTCAGAAGAGTGGGGGCCGCCAGCCGGTGGCTCCTGTGGCAGCGGGTCTCTGCTGTCCAGAGAGAGAGAGGGAGCTGAGGCAGAAGTAGGTGCCCTGTGGGGACACTGTTGGTACCCCTGGTAGGAGCTGATGATCGGGACAGCACACATCATCTCGAATGTCGACCTCTCCAGCTCAGAAGACCTCCTCGGCTCTGAGGAGACAGAGGATGCCATCGGCTCCGAGATAGACATAGGGTCCGAGCTCACCCTTGCCGATGCACCGAGAGGAAGGCTTAGAACCAAAGAGGTTCAGTTCCAGGCGTCCCTGTCGGGGCCGATTGGGGAGCTTTGGCTCCTAGACACCACGGACGGAACCAAGAGTGTCGGAGTGGAACTCTGCTCCCAAACAACCTCAGGGGGAGCTGGAACCGAGGGTTCCACCAGCAGTACCAAACACTCCGGCTCCAAAAGACCAGCATGACTCAGAGGAGGAATCACCAAAGGGGGGACAGACTCAAGTAGCCCTGGAACCAACTGGGTTGGAGCCAACAACAATTTAGGTAAGGCATATGACTTCAGAAGTCTCAGCACTACCCTCTCCACATCATCTTCTGATAAACTGCTGGAAGACCTGGAGAACAGAGTAGGAGAATGGGATCTCTGCAGTATAGGTGACTTTAATGTAGGGGAGACCGGTAAAGGGTCCATAGACCAACTCTGTTGAGTACTCTCAGTGGTCGGCTCTGATCTACTTGGCGCTGACCCTGTAACCACAGTAGTAAAACTCTTGATCGGCTCCGAACTCAGTGAGGCCGATGAGACAGTAATTTTGTCAGGCTTAGTCATTTTAAGAGGCAGCTCTGAGTCACCAGCCAGTGCCGGGGAGGGCCTCTTAGAGGATTTGGACTGTTCCTTTTGAGATCCCTGAGATCTAGCAGAAGAGGAAGAGCTAGCCAGATCTTCCTCAAAAGAGGGCTTTAAGAGACCTTTTAGAATGAGCTTATTTTTTTCTTTCTTGCAACACCCTAGCACTAAGAGTGGCAAAATAAGCAAGTTTCCTGTAAGTGGGATGGCCCCAAGACAGTAAATGCAGTTACTGTGGCCATCCGTTATAGACATCTTTTGTGAGCATTTTTAAAGCCAGTTGGCTTATGGTCTTTGCCTTCCTTCGACGTCTCACAGAAGATGAGCTCTCACACAGGAAAGAAAGTGGAAGGGCTAGGTCCTCTAACTTAAATGGGCCTAGCCCTACAAGGACCAGTAAAGAAACACCATGAGGAATAGTGTCTCAGAGATACAAATTTTATTTCCACACTCTGCCAACCCCAAAAAAGGGTTCCCAGATCTTCCTCCAAACCAGTGGGCAGAGGTAAAAAAGCAAGTCCTTTCCCTGCTCTCCATGACAGTAATACAGCATGCTCCTGCAGACAGAATAGGCCAAGGTTTTTATTCTAGACTCTTCCTGGTACCCAGAAAAGTAAGCATGTGGCACCCAATCCTTGATTTATCCATTCTAAAGACCTTTCTGGTGATACCAAAATTCAAAATCCTCACCCTCCAGCAGCTTGTTCCTATGCTTTCCAAGGATGCTTGGTTAGCTACCCTAGACCTAAAAGAGGCCTACCTACACATCCCAGTCAGGGAATCTTCAGGAAATATCTACATTTCAGGGCAGGATCTATGCACTTTCAGTACTCTGCGCTTCCCTTTAGCTTATCCAGTACTCCCAGAGTTTTCACAAAATGCCTGGCTCCAGCCTTGCCTTTTGCAGACAAGGAAATATTCAAATTTACCCCTACTTACATGATTGCCTGATTCAGGCAGACAGTCAGGAAAAGCTGTTACAGCACTTGACCTACTGACCTCCTTGGGGTATACGATCAATGAAAAGAAATCAAAATTAGTCCCCAAGCAAAAAATTGTATTCCTGGGAGCAAGCCTGGACACAGCGTCCCAGATGGAATTCCTTACTCCAGAAAAACAAGCCTACCTGACAGGCTGCTTCTCTCAACTAGCCACTAGAACCCAGTTATCTGCAAGGAAAATCCTGCAAGCTCTAGGGTTCATGGCTTCCTGCATTCTACTCAATCCATATGCCAGACTGCATATGAGGAAACTACAATGGTACTTCAAAAGCCTTTGGTGTCAACACTCAAGACCTGGAAACTATCATACCCTGTCTTAAGGAAAGATTTTCTTTGGTGGGCAGCAGCATGCAACCACAACAAGGGACTTCCTTTCTCACACCCCCATGCCACCCAGACCCTCACCACAGATGCATCAGACTATGCCTAGGTGCGCACCTGGACAGCAAATGCATTTAGGGCCACTGCAGCCGAAATCAAATACATCTGCACATCAACCAAAAAGTGATGCTAGCTGTTCAGCATGCCCTGACAGCTTTCAGACCCCCTACTCTCCCCGGGGCTTCTAGTGAACAAAACAGACAACACCACAGCGATGTGGTATATCAAAAAGCAGGGAGGGACTCACTCTTATCGTCTCTGCAGGCTCGCCATGTCCGTTTGGCACATGGCCTCAGTCATGCAAATACACCTGCTAGCACAATTCTTGCCAGGCTCCCTAAACTCTGGCAGACAACTTAAGCAGAAACCTACTAGACCCACATGAGTGGCAGCTGGAGCACAAAACCTTCAACCTTGTAACCCAGAAATGGGGCACCCTGAAGGTGGACCTCTGTGCCTCCCACTCCAATCAGCTCAGCAACATCTGCACCAGGGAACCTCACAGCAAGGCCTGGAAAGTTGATGTTCTATCCTTCCAATGGGTAAACCTCTCAATCTATGCATTTCCTCCTTTACCACTCATCCCAAGGGTACTGCTCAAAATAAGGGAGGAAAAACCAAGGGCAATCTACCCACTGCTGCACAGCTTGTCACCATGGCACCTACCTCAGATCCCAACACTCCTGACCCAGAAGAATGGAGAATTCATACATCCACAATTGCAGAACCTGAACCTGGCTTATTCCCTGACCTCTGCTATAGCTGCCAGCCTAAGCAAACAGGTCCTAGATGTTATACATGAGGCCAGATGCCCCAATACTAGAAAATCCTATGCTGACAAGTGGAAAAGGTTTTGCACCTGGATCCAGGCTAAGGGAGCTGAAACAGCACAGCCCTCCATACCTCTCATCCTGAATTACCTAGCAGCCCTACTACACAGGGGCCTATCCTTCTCTTCTATTAAAATTCATGCCTCTGCCATCTCTACTTATTACAGCACAGAGCCGCCTCTCTCCTCACACCCTCTCATCAAACAGTTCCTAAAAGGGATTAACAGCTTAAGGCCACCCAGAAGAGCTCCTACCCCAGCTTGGGACCTTAACTTTGTGTTGGAAAAACTCACCCTTAACCCCCTTTGCGCCTGCATCTTCGGCATAGTTAAAATTCCTCTCTTGGAGAACAGCCTTGCTTCTGGCCATCACTTCAGCTAGAAGAGTTTCAGAGCTACAAGCACCCGGGACTAATCCATCTTTCACGCCTAAAGTGGTGTGCAGTGTGGCTCTCAACCAAACCATTCATTTGCTCACCTTTTTTCCTAACCCACAAAACAAGGAGGAAAAAGATTCTGCACTCTCTAGATGTACGCAGACAGCTCAGATTTTATCTGGTTAGGACTTAATCTTTCAGAAAAACTGACCAATTGCTAATCAGCTTTGCAGCAGGGGCAGAGGGCAGGCCCATACTAAAACAAACAATCTCCAAATGGATAGCACACTGCATCAGTTTCTGCTACAAACAGCATGGGAAGCAGCCCCCAAAGGGGGTCCGGATGCATTCCACCAGGGCAACCTCCACCTCTGCAGCTTTTCTCACAGGGGTACCCACCAGGGACATCCTGGAGGCTGCAACATAAACTTCTGTTCATACCTTCACCAAGCATTACCACCTGCCTATTTTCTCCATATCTAGGGCAGGCTTTGCCACCTCAGTCTTGCAGGGCATCCTAGCCAGCCTCACTACCTCCATCCTTTTCTTCAGCTTTGGGAATCAACCCAAGTGTGATGACTGCAACAGTGAAACATGAAGAACATAGTACAGTTGTGTACACTTACCATAGTCCTGGTTTCCCAACCTCCATCCCCCTTGTCTCCCTCTCTCTCTCCTTACAGGGAATTTTTTGGTATTTACTTTCTACTGGTGGTGTTCTTCAACCATAACGTAGTTCCCTATTTGGGGGCTCCTGACAGTTGGGGCAAGAAAAACTGATGTAATGGCATTGGCTACCTTGTTTTATACCACTGATGACCTGATGTCAGTCCTGGAGCAACAGCAACTGACACAGAAATACTAAGCCTTTGGTATTCGGGTCGACTGATGGCTACGCCTGGCAGGATAACCCAAGTGTGATGACTGCAACAGTGAATACACTCAAATATCTACATTTATGGTAAGTGTACATAACTGTAGTTTCAGGTGGTGATAATAATCTCCCTATTATATGTCACCAAACCCGACCTCTATATCTAGTATTGAAAACACCCCATCATGTATCACCTTGTCATGCACTTTCAGTTGGTGATAATACCTTCCCCAGTATGTGCCACCCTGATATGCACTTTGAGGTGGTGATGGTAATAACCCCTCATTATATGTCACCCTACCATGGACATTCAGATGTTGATGGCAATACCCACCATTGTGTGTCACCAACACACTGTTTCAGGTGGTGATAACACCCCCATTAGGTGTCACCCATCGGATGTCATTGTATGGTGATAAGACCACCCTGTTGTGTCATTCTGACATGCATTTTCCAGTGGTGTTTATAATACCCCCCATTATGCAACACCTTGACATGCACTTTTAGATAGTGATAATAATACCCCATTATATGCCACCCTGACATGCACTTTCATGCTGTGATGATAATCCCCCTTGTGTGCCACCCATCAGACCTCGTTTTGCTGTGATAATACCCCCCATTATGTGTCCCCAGACATGCATGTCACATTCTGGTGGTGATAGTGCCCCCATTCTATGTCACTCTGACACGCAATCTCAGGTGTTGGTGATACTCTCCCCATTGGACCTCATCATGTGGTGGTGATAATAAAATCCATTATGTCACCCTGACATGCACTTTCAGATGGTGATATTACTCCCCATTGAGTCACCCAGACATGCACTTACTGGTGATAATACCACCCATTGTATGTCAAGGTGGCATGCACTTTCAGCTGGTGATGATGAAAACTCCATTGTGTGTCACCTTGAGTGTACTTTCAGGTGGTGGTGATAATATCCCCATTATATGTTACCTTGACTTGCACTTTTTGGTGGTGATAATTTTTCAGTTCTTGCATAAAGGCCATTCAGAATGCAGACTTTTTAATGAAAGTATATACTCTGGGACCCAACCAGGTATTACGTTTGAATATCTGCAAACAAGAAGGCTTGTTGAATGTAAAGAAACCCTGTTCCACAGTCAAATCAATGACTGCATTAAGTAGTTTGCTGCTAGGACTGTCTTTGACTCCTCAGTTCTGCAAGTAAAATATGCATCTCTGGTTAATATGTTTTTATTTAGCAATTCAATATTTAGTAAAGATCAGTATTTCTCACTCCAGAGCCCCCCTGTAGGGTAAACAAAATGTACCCCTCAGATATCTGTAACTTATTGAAAACAGGCCTAGACTTTAAAGTCTAGATGAGCATGATTTACCTCCTCTACAAGTAATGATACACTTTGTAAATTTTCATTGAATACATTCTAAAAATCAGGAGATTGCCTTTCTTGTAGGAGCAAAACAACGTGCTGTACTCAAGGATAGGTCAAAAATATGTTATGAACAACCTCAAAAGACAGTCATTATTTCTTGTTGTAAAGTTCTTAAAAATTAAGCCAATAACTTTTAAAGTCTTAGCTTTTAAGGTATTAGTCCTATACTTAAGATTTATTCTGTCAGCTTCTATAACTCGTATATTTGATATTGAACAGTTGGTTTCCCAAAATGCAAAGTAGTGCATTTATCCTTATTATCTTTTAGTCCAGTTAAGTCGAACTGTTCAGCCACTAAACACATGAGAAAGTGGTCAGGCTCTACTGTAGATGTAATAACAAAACTCCGTTTAATATCTACATACTTGGCCATCCAAACATTAGATACTTTAGGAATAAATGAAAATACCAAGTTGAACAATATTGGACCTAGGACTGAGCCCTGGGCAACCCCTTTGTTCACTTCAAGCCAGCTAGATATGAAATCTCCTATCCTTACTCTCTGCAGTGTACCACAAAGCCAGTTAGCCACCCAGTAAATGTATGCAATATGTATTAAATTTACAGAGATTAGACTTTCTATTTTTGCAGGTGCTCCATCACTTGGCTGTGCGGCCTGAGAGTATGCAAAAAATACATCTTGCTTCAAAGTGCAACAGGTGCAGGAAGCTCTGGAGTGTAGCTTAGCTTCCATATTTTTTTTGTTACTTCTAAGTTTGGTTTTAAATGGAGAAATTAACTTATTGGTGCTTACACTCACTGATGAAAATCACTTTTTTTCAGTGCGTTCATTGTCCCGTGTAGGATTCAGCCACCAAATTTAGTAGATTCAGACAGAAATAAGTGTGTTAAATATGTCACATTGATGTTTGAGCATGACATCAATGATAGAATGAGGGACACTGTCAAAAGCTTTAGACAAATCCAAATAAACCACCACCACAGATGTGCCAATGTCTAAGGCAGTTGTCGCTGGGTCATAAAATTCAATTAAGTTAGTGAATGTAGAATTTTTTTGTGAAACCATGTTGCTTGAGGTCCATTAAGCATCCCTGAAAGTCTTGATTAAGAAAGGAAAGGAGACCCCTCCCAAAACTCATCCCCACTAGTGAAATAAGACTTATAGGTCTATAATTACTTATATTGCTCATTGATCCCCTTATGAATTAGAGTTACGTCTGTAGGTTTCCAACTAGCAGGAACACTGCTGAATAGGACAGGTTATTAAAAATTCAATATTTACTGCAATATGCCCAGAAAAATGCTTGGAAAATTATCAGGTCCCATACCACTATCCTGTTTAATAGGGATCAAAGATGCTTGTACAAGAGTCGAATTGAAAACTGGCCATGTAATATCATCTATTAAAATTCTAAGATCAGAAGCATCAAACAATGCAGCATCTTGTGCCAAGAAATGCTCATTGAGAAAATTTGCCAATAATTCTCCAATATTCAGTACTTCACCTCAAACAGAAATTAGTCTGAAAGATTTAACTTTATTACTAATGTATCTAACTTAAGAATAAAATTTCTTACAGTAAGGGCTACTAACTAAATTATCCTCAAATTTATTTTTTTTTCCTAATCTCAGAGGCATTTAACTTACAGCAGACTAAATTATATGCCCATTTTAAATCCATTTTCTTGAACCACTTCTAGAGCCTAAACTTCTTCCTGTTTTTTTTCTCTCAAGTTTAGTATCACCACTATTCTACCATAGAGGTGTAATCCTTAGTATTTATTGTTTCCTTGCATACAGACAAAAGAATTTCACATTGTTTTCAAAGTCCTGCCATTTATTCAAAACATTATTTACCACTGAGGAATTCAAGTTCATAGAATTTATTTGATTAATAATCAGAATGAACAGCATGGACTTATCAAAAATACTCTTTTGTTGAGTCATATGAAAAGCTTTACTTGTATTAAATTCAAAAGCTAAGTGATCTGAATCACCTAATGGAGACAGTTGAGCTCAGTAATCTGGGATGTTTATAAGAGACAAGATATTTGATCTGGTTGGGAAAATAAATCATCAGAGTCCAATTGTGTAACATGCATAACTTGTAAAATTCATCCTCCGACATTGTCACTGTTGTGCCATCAGACCAACTGATTACTAGAAAGTTAGTCAACTAGTATCAGGTTGTCATAAATCATAAACTTGACCAAACCATTGCTATACCAGAGTTGATCACTGCTTGATAATGCAGGGCTTTTATAACAAGCTAACAAATGTAATGGGAAACCAGAATCGGCAACTAATACTTCCACAAAAATCTAAATTATAATCCAGTTCCAACAACCTAACATTTAAACATTGGGTCACAAAAATAACTCCGCCTATTCTACTATTTCTCAAGCAGCTAAATGATTGGTATCCAAGAAACTATATTCCTTCACTGTTCCATGAGTTAGTACTTAACAACCAAGTTATAATCATTTAATGAACAGACTACATTTATTTTATCAGTCAAATTTTGAGCATTAACAGAATACACTTTTAGTAGCCTGCGGCTGTCTAGCATGGTTGCAGCTAACCTTAATTCTTGGGTTTTCACAATATCGACCAATTTTGAACTTAACAATTTACCACCTAAGTAATTCAAATGATACCTGTCTTGCCCAGATAAACTTGTGTTATTTACAAAATCATTCCAGGAATGAACAAAAATTAATGTCCTTTTGAATACACCAGTTATGTAACTATTTATTTGAACAGTGTTGCTTTTGTGAATTGGCAATCTGATAAGGCTAGTGAAGGCAACATTTCTGAAAAGCAAGCATTCGTTTTGTTTTTTAAATGCCTGAAACACTCTCAACCATTCTATACATGTGAAAAAGAGGGATCACTGACAGATTTTCAGTGGCATGTATAGTTACTGATCTATAAGTAGATATTTTATCTCATCAATTTGATGAGACCTGCATAAATATCTTGGAGTTTACATCACCCATAGCTCAAAAACTTCACATACTCTCTCGATACAAATGGTCTTGTTACTTTTCCAAATCAATGAGTCACCCATAACTAGCATACCTGTAGAATAGTGTACCTTATCCCCCATATTTACTGTATCAGTTCTAAAGTTCCTTCCAGCTGCTCTTCTCCTACTTTGCTTATTTAAGGCCGACTCAGACTGGCTGATGGCATCACCATGATGGCTGTCTCCTCTCTTTTTTTTTTTAATATGTTAATGTCATTTGCCTTTTCCCAAGAATCTAATTCAGTCTGCAGTAGAGATCTTTTGACAAGGTTATTCTGTTCAGTAAACTCTGTCTGAGCCCGTGTGCCCATTGTGAGTAGGTTCATGAATAAAAATACTTTAATCCCTAAATGGGTCTGTGTTGTATCTGTAATTACTCTTCTACATAAAGGAATTAATATCTGTATGAACACCCTCAGAAATTATAAGAACCTCTGTATTAGCCTTACTTTGTTCAGAGTGAGCTTTCTACCTTAAATTTAACTTGTCACTTATTAAAAATTCACAGTGAACTTGTGATCTCTTTGCTTAAACCTTCCAGTTACAATACATGTAACATACTTATTGCTGTCTGAATCTACTAAATTTGGTAGCTGTATCCTACACATGAGACAATGAATGCACTGAAAAAAGTGCCTTTTCATCAGTGAGTGCAAGCACAAATAAGTTAGTCTCTCCATTTAAAATCAAACTTACAAGTAACGGAAAAAAATAATATATAAAAGCTCAGCTACACTCCAAAGCAAGAGTTTTGCATACTCACAGGCTGCACATCCAAGTGATGGAGCACCTGCAAAAATAGCAAGTCTGAGCTCTGTTTAAAAACACACACCCCCTTTTAAACTTTACCCTAACATGTACTTTCAGTTGGTGATTATAATAATCCTCCATTATGTGTCACCCTGACATATACTTTAAGGTGAAAATGATAAATTTGTGTCATCCATCGGACTACATGATGTGGTGATAATACCCCGAGTATGTGCCACCCTGACATGCACTTTCAGGTGGTGAAAATTATACCCCCCATTGTGTCTCACACTTGACATATGCTTTTAAACAGTGATGATAACCCCATTATGCTTCACCTTGACATGCACTTTCAGGTGATAAAGATTATACCCCCCACTATGTCTCACAGCTGACATATGCTTTCAGACTGTGATGATAACCTCATTAGGCTTCACCTTGACATGCTTTCAGGTAGTGATGATTATATCCCCATTATGTGTCACCCTGACATGCACTTTCAGGTGGTGATAATACTACCCTGCCATGTGTTTCCCTTATATGCACTTCCAGATTGTGATAATGTCACCATTATGTGTCCGCCACTGGAACAGATCGGGTGGTGATGATAAAACACCCGTATTGTGTGTAATTAAGACATGCTGTTTCAGGTGATAACACCCCCATTATTTGTCACCAAGACATGCACATTCAGGTGGTGATTATAATACCCCATTGTGTGTCACCCTGACATACATTTTAAGGTGATGATGATAATACCCCATTATTATTAAAAAATGAAAATCCAAACTGGCAAAACCAAAACAAAAAAAAATGGTGGCGTTGCTATGGGAGCTGCATGTGGCAGCAGTTTTGCCAACACTGTCATGGCTTCCTGGGAAAGGTCCTATTTGTTCAATTCCTCTACCTTTAAGAACAATGTGGTCTGGTACACTAGGTACCAGGATGACAAATATATTTCTATGGAAAGGTGAAGTAAACTTGATAGATGAATTCATCAGTGAGATTAAAACTTATACTACCTTTTTGGATTTTACCTTCCAAATAGGCACAGACTACATTGATTTTTTGGATATTCATCTAGCAAAGGACCTTGTTAACCACAGATTTAAAGCCACTATATACCGTAAGCCAACCTATTCCAATGCCTTTCTGCATTTTTCCACTTGTCACCCTTTACACCAGAAAAAAGCAGTGGTGAAGGGACAAGCAGTAAGGGCTGCCAGAATGATTAGTGACTTCAATGACTTTATTACTGAATGTGACTTGTTAAGATCCATGTTTAATAGAAGGGGGTATCCAATGGCCTTTGTGGCCACTGTGTTTGAAGATGTCATTAGTAAAAGGTAATCAGGCCACTTTACCCCCCTGTTACACAAAGGTTATAACATGTCAGAGTCACAAACTAACATTTTGGCATCTCCTGCTTTAACAAATATACAGGAGGGAGACAGATCAACTAGACTGTTAACAACTTACTCACTTGACTCTAGTCGTTAGAGAAATTGTCAACAAGAACTAGGCATTTATTTCAGAAGATCCCCACCTTAGAAGTTCTTTAGGTTTGACACCCCAACTAACTTTTAGGAGGGGCGTAAACCTGAAAGGTTTGGTTGAAAGGCCAAAAAGGACTTCTAAATTTAATACAGGCATGATAAAATGTGGGAGATGCCGTCAATGCAAGTTCATTAAATTAACTGACAGAGTAAAAATCAGAAATAAAGTATATTACATCCATGACGGATACAACTGTGATTCTCTAGGGGTTGTTTATGGAGCTTTCTGTGATGGTTGCAAAGCATTTTATATTGGGAAAACGGAGAGGATATTAAAACAGAGGATTTATGAGTACCAGTACAGCATTATGAACAAAACTAGTACTAGTGCGTTATCCAGACACACCCTTTATTTTCCCAAGTCAAAATTTCTTATTTGTGGTTTTACAAGTAGAACATAACAAAGGGGGGGGGCTGGGAACTCAAATTAGAAGAGGCTGAAGTGGAATGGCAAATTGCAACTGCTGCTTACTCTTTTCCAGGGTTAAATGAAGCCTTATCTATCAAGAGCTTGTTGAAGCTTAAAGCCCTGGCAAGATAGGGGTGGCAGCTTGTTTGTTTCACACAAAAATGTTTTAAACATCTAACTGACTTTTCTTCTTTTTACATTTGTTTATGAGTTAAGACTTTCTATGGTTTTATATGCTTTTACATGTATAACACCATAAGGCAGAGCGTATGAGTCTTGTATAATGTATTTACATTTTTTTTACATTAACATAATGTAACTCAATGCTACACATTTACGCAGTACACACTATTATTATTTTTTTATATAACAATGGTCTATTTTTAAGCATCATTTACCATCCCAATTGTATTTGTATTTATTTTTTGTCTTGGGTTGGAAATGGTAAACTTTTTTATTAACCTTTTTTAGATGCTTAAGATTATCATTTGGGCAACATGGTTTAATTAGTCAATGTTGCTTTAAATGTTTAATGCTGCATGACATCATGTACTTGGGCTAGCCCAGCAGGTTTGTGTTAGGTTTTTAAACTGGGAAGTGAATAGTTTTTACTTGTCTGAAGAAGCTGAAGTATTTTGTTCAGTGAAAGCGCTTACGTACAATAAGCAGTTGGACATTCCATTGCCTGCTCATTTTCCTTTTTTTGACCCCATTATTATTAGTCAAACTGACATGCACTTTCAGGTGGTGATAACCCCGCATTATGTTTCACCCATCAGACCTCATCATGTAGTGATGATAATACACCAACATGCACTTTCTTGGGGTAATATCCCCATTGTGAGTCACTCTGACATGCACTTTCAGTTAATAACTCCCAGTGTGTCATCCTGACAAGCACTTTCAAGTGTTGATGGTACCCACCCATTATGTGTCAACCTGACATGGATTTTCAGGTGGTGATGATAATACCCCCATTTTGGGTCACTCATCTCACTTTGACATGTGATAGTACCCCCATTGTGCGTCACCCTGACATGCACTTTCACATGGGGATACTACTCTCCATTGTTTTACCCATCGACCCCATCATCTGGTAATGATAATACCACCTATTATGTGTCACCCAGTTCATCCACATTGTGTAACTCTGACATGCACATTCAGATGGTTATGATAATACACGCCAATATGTGTCACCCATTGGACTTTATCATGTGGTGAGGATAGCAACCTCCATTATATTTCACCCAATGGACCTCATGTGGTAATGATAATACCTCTGCATTATACGCCACCCATTGGACCTCATAATCTAGTGATGACAATAGTACCTCATTATGCGTCACTTTAACATGCACATTCAGATGGTGATAATACCCCATCATGTGTCAGTCCTCAAACCTCATTATGTGGGGATGTCACCCTGACATGCACTTTCAGGTGGTGATAATAGGTTAATTAGTAATAGACTAACTGCCCTTGTGGGCCATTTTAAGACTAGTCAATTATCCAGTGTGAAAATTAAAACTCTGCACCTTGTGTTTGCAAGTTAAACACCTGAACCTTTATGCCAACCTCCTCAACATAGAATAGTACTAGGCTAATTGCCCTTGTGGGTCATGTGAGAATTTAACTCTGCACCTTGTGTCTGTAAGGTAAACACACTAACCATTATGGCAACCACTCCCTCAGTATGTGTCACCTGACACTTTTAAGTGGTAATGATGATACCCCTCCTGATGTGTCACCCATCGGATCTCATTATATGATGATGAAAATACACCCCCATTATGTGTCTCCCTGACATGCACTTTCTGGTGATGATTATAATAACCCCTCATGTCACCCTGACATGCACTTTTGGGTGGTGATGATAATACCCCTGTCCTGTGTCAACCATCAGACCTCATCACTTGATGGCAGATGTTCTTCATCTCACATTGCTGCAGTCCTAACACTTGGGTAGTCCGCTGTCCCTCGGTCGGCCAGAATATCAGAGTATAAGGCTGACGTCGGTCAAGGCGCATTTGACTGACATCAGAACGTCAGGGTACAAATGCGCATGACCGACGTCATATCCTCAGTCTTTTTTGCCGCATGGTCCGATGCAGAAGCAGTGTTGCAAGTGCCGTTCGGCGTTCTGAAATTTTTCGAATTCGGAGTTTCAGACCGAAGTCAGAGTTGGTTAAGTACCCCGTTGGGGAATATTTTGTTTTTTTCTTGCCTCAGTGGTTTACCGGATGTCAGAAAAAGTGAATAACTGTATTTCTTGTGGGAAACAGATACCGCATAGGGATTACCATAATTTGTGTATACCTTGTTTGGCACGACGTTGTTGGATGCCATTTTTGTGCTAGGTTTAATAAACGCACTATAAAGTGGAGGTTGGATTGTGCAAGGTTGGTCTTTGGGAAGCGGTGCAATTACAAAATGCCGTCGGATGCTCCGACGCCGGCTTCCTCAAAGAAGCGCAAGGACAAGGCAGTTAAACCTAGAGATTCCAGCTGGGATTAGACCTCATTCCACTAGGGCTACTGCCACTTCAACAGCTTTTTTGAGGGGAGTGGCTACTAAGGATATTTTGGAGGCAGCCACTTGGAGTTCAGTGCATACCTTCTCTAGGCATTACCACCTTCCATTGTACTCTAAATCCAGGGCTGGTTTTGCCACTGCTGTGTTGCAGGGCATTTTGGCAGCTCCTGCTTCATTATAGTTTAGCCATCCTCCCTTACCTCTGCTTTGGGATTCTACCCAAGTGTTAGGACTGCAGCAATGTGAGATGAAGAACATAGTACAGTTTTGTACCTACCATAAATGTAGATGTTCGAAGATCCACATTGCTGCAGTCCAATTTACCCTCCCTCCTTCCCCTCTGTTGTTTGAGGTGGTTGTGTGGGTTGGGTTATCCATCTGAGGTATATTGCATTTTGTATATTGCATATATTATACCTATTTTTGGTGTTAGGCTAGTTGGTTGTTTAGTTGTGGTCTATGGGTTTTGACCTTTCTTTTTAGGGTCTTCTGACATCTGGGGCAAGAAAAGACTGAGGATATGACGTCGGTCATGCGCATTTGTACCCTGATGTTCTGATGTCAGTCAAATGCGCCTTGACCGACGTCAGCCTTATACTCTGATATTCGGGCCGACCGAGGGACAGCGGACTACCCAAGTGTTAGGACTGCAGCAATGTGGATCTTCGAACATCTACATTTATGGTAGGTACAAAACTGTACTTTATGTCCCATTATGTATCGCCCATTAGACCTGATCATGTGGTGATGACAATATGTCTCATTGTGTCACCTTGACATGCACCTTCAGTTAATGGTAATACTCCACCACTGAGTCACCCATCAGACATCCTCCTGTGGTGATGATAATATCCCCATTATGAGTCACCCATGCAACATCATTGTGTGGTGATACTTCCACCTGTTATGTGTCACTCATCGGCCCTCATCATATGGTGATGATCATACCCCCATTACATATCACCATGAGATGCAAATTTCAGATGATGATAATACCCCTCCATTATGGGTCACCCATCGGACCTCACCATTTGGTGATGATAATACCTCCTCATTACTCACCCATTTGACGTCATCATGTGGTGATGATAATAGCCCCCATTACATGTCAAACTGATATGCACTTTCAGGTGGTGACGATAATGCCCCTCATTATGTGTCACCCTGACATACAGTTTCAGGTGGTGATGTTAGTACTGCCCATTATGTGTCACCCTGACATGAACTGTCAGGTGGTGAGGATAGCCCCCATTATGTGTCACCTTGATATGCAGTTTATGGTGGTAATACCCCTAATTGCATGACACACATTAAACCTTATGTGGTGATACCACCCCATTACGTGTCACCCTGACATGCACTTTCAAGTAGTGATATCTCCCCATTACCCCATTGTGTTACCCATCTGACCTCGTGGTGAAGATAATACCCCACATTGCATGTCACCCATCAGCATGTGTTGATAATACACCCAGATTACATGTCACCCATCTCATCATGTGGTGATCATACCCCCTATTACATGTCACCCATTTGATGTCATGATGTGATAATACCCCCCCCCATTACATGTCATTCTGACATGCATTTTCAGGTGGTGATGGTAATACTCCCTCAATACATGTCACCCTGACATGCACTTTCAGGTAGTGGTGATACCCCATTATGTGGCACCCAAACATGCACTTTCAGTTGGTGGTAATACCCCTTCCAATTATATATGACCCTAACACACACTTTCAGGTGGCGATGATAATACACCTGCACTATTTTATTTTATTTATTTATTTTACATTTTATTTTACATTTGTTGGCCGGGCTAGTCTGGCTGGATACATGTCCATTTTCAGTAGAGGCCTGGGGAGAAAAGCTCCAATATTAATTACAAAATAAGTATTATTGTGACATAAACATATTATTAATTACAATGAAATTTAACATAAAAATTGATAAAAAAATGCGTTGAGGTGAAAAGGGAAAGGTATTAGAGATATGAGGAAGAAAAAGAATAGAGAAGAAGTGAGAAAGAAAATAAGAAAAAGAAAAGAGGAGAGGGTTAGACTGGGTTAGTAGAGGAGCAGATCCAGTGTTTATTGAGATAAAGTTTTAGATTCTTTTTAAACAGAGGGAGTGATGTGAGAGATGAGATCTGAGATGGAAGCTTATTCCATATTTTTCCAACAGCATTAGAGAATAAGCAGTCACCTGCTAAATTGTTAGTTTTAGTAATATGGATCAGAGGTTTGTTAGAAGAGCGCAGGTGTCTCAGGTTAGTGTAAGGTGTAATGAGACTGGAAAGTATTGGGGTTTTGCTAGGTTGGTATAGGGTCTTGTGCACTATAGTAAGCTGTTGGAGTTTGAGTAGATTGGGGAGTTCGAGCCATCCTAGTTCTTTTAGGTTCAGGCAGTGATGGGTCCTGAAAGTAGATGCTGTAGCAAATCTAGCAATGTTATTATAGGATGTTACTAGTTTATTGAGGTTATTTTTAGAGAGAGTGGTGAATATTGGTGAGGCATAGAGTAGGGTAGAGATTAGGTGGGTTCTAGCTATTGTAGTCCTTGCTAGTGGAGTGAGAAAGGGTTTGATTCTATATAGTGATCCTATTTTTTGGTTAACTGATTTTATAGTATTGTTAATGTGAGAATCAAAGTTGTCTAGTTATTCCTAGTAGCTTAGTGGTAAGATCAGGCGAGATAACTGTACTGTTGTTGGAAGTGAGAGTGAAGTGTAAAGGAATGGACTTTCGGGTAGGTGAGGAGAGTAGTAGTTTAGTTTTCTTAGGGTTAAGGAGCAGGCATCGTTGAGAGAACCATTGTTCTACAGTGTTAAAGGCGTTTTGGGTAATAGACTGGAGTTCAGTTTGAGAGGTGGCTGTACAGATTATTGTGGAGTCATTTGCGTATTGAATGCAGGTGGTGTTAGGGATAGCTGTTTGCAGGTCATTGATAAAGATGGAAAATAGAAGGGTGCCTAGGATAGAGCCTTGAGGAACCCCTACAGAGATAGGAAGGTGATCAGATGGTAAGTTTTTCCAGAGAACTGCCTGTTGACGGTTATTTAAGTATGATGTGAACCAAGTAATGGAAGGAGCATCAAGTGAGATAGAAGTAAGAATGTGCAGAAGAAGTTGGTGGTTAACCATGTCGAAAGCTTTAGACAAGTCAATGAAGACTGCAGATGATAGAATATTTTTATTGCGGTTAAAGTTGATGGAGTTATTAAAGGAGAGCAATGCAGTGGTGGTGCTATGGGAAGGTCTAAATCCATGCTGACAAGAAGCAAGTAGGCTGTTTTGGAGAAGGTGGTTAAGTAGTTGTTTATGTATGCATTTTTCCAATATTTTAGCAAGAGGGGATAGGAGTGCTATAGGACGATAGTTAGAGAAGTCATTGGAGTTCCCACCTTTGTGGAGTGGAATAATATGAGATATTTTCCAGATAGAGGGAACAGTTCCTTCTGTAATAGATCTGTTTAAGAGTATAGAGATGGGATAGGCTATAGCTTTGGCAGCTATTTGAAGGAACTCTGCAGGGAGTCTGTCGGCAGAAGGGGTGGTAGGTTTTAGTTTATTAAGGAGTGTGAAGATAAAGGAGGTAGGAATAGGTTCAAAATGAAAAGCAGGAGGTGGAGTAGAAGATGATGTGGGCAGGTTTGAGGTGTCAGGAGATAGATGACTAGCCAATGTTTGGATAGCATTTGTGAAGAAAGAGTTAAAGGCATTAGCTGTTTGTGAGGAATTGTCAGGGTTGGAGCCTAGTGGGTTGGGTGTGACAGATTGGCCTGGGGAAAGAAGACTATTAATACTTGTCCAGAATTGTTTAGGTTGCTTGTTAAAGGTTTGTTGAGTTCGGAGAAAATAGTTCCTTTTGTCTGTCAAAATGGCTTTTTTTGTACTGTTTCTAAGTTCTTTAAAGGTTTGGTGGTCAGTCAGATTTTTAGTAGTGCGCCATTTTGCCCAAAATTTGTTTCTAAGAGTGATTTTTTGCCTGGTGTCATGGGAGAGCCGGGGGGCTGGTTTATCTTTGGTTCTAATAGTACGTAGAGGTGCATGACGGTCTAGAATGGATAGGAATGTGGAATTGAAGTGTTCTACTGCTTCATTAAGGGGAAGAAGGTTTAGTAGAGACCAGCTACATTATTTTAGTTCAGCTAGAAAGAGTTCAGAGTTAAATTGCTTTTTTGAGCGTAATGTTAGGGACAGTATTAGGAAGAGTTAGGTTTGTTCCATGTCTAATAATGTAAGTTAGATGTATTATCTACATGTCACCCTGACATGCACTTTCAGGTGGTGATGATAATACCCTCCCATTACGTCACCCATCGGACCTCTTCATGTGGTGATTATAACTCCATTATGCACTACCCATCGGGCCTCATCGTGTGCTGATAATACCCCCCTTGTCACCATGACATGCACATTGAGATGGTGAAAATACCCCATTATGCGTCACCCATCGGACCTCATTTGGTGATAATACCCCCCATTATGTGTCACCTTGACATGCACTTTCAGGTGGTGATGATAATACCCTCCCATGATGTGTCACCTTGACACACACTTTCAGGTGGTGATGTTAACACACCCCCACATTACTTGTCACCCATTGGACCTCATCATATGGTGAGGATAATACCTCCCATTACATGGCATCCTGAAATGCACTTTCAAGTGATATTACCTCCCATTACATGGCATCCTGACATGCACTTTCAAGTGATATTACCTCCCATTACATGGCATCCTGACATGCACTTTCAAGTGATAATACCCCCCATTACATGGCACCCTAACATGCACTTTCAAGTGATAATACCCCCCCATTACATGGCACCCTAACATGCACTTTCAAGTGATAATACCCCCCCATTACATGGCACCCTAACATGCACTTTCAAGTGATAATACCCCCCCATTACATGGCACCCTAACATGCACTTTCAAGTGATAATACCCCCCCATTACATGGCACCCTGACATGCACTTTCAGGTGGTGTTACCCCTCCCCTTATATTACTTGTCACCCATTAGGCATCATCATATGGTGGTGGCAATACCCCCATTATATGTCAATCTGACATGCACTTTTAGGTGGTGATGATAATGCATCCCTATTATGTGTGTCACTATGACATGCACTTTCAGGTGGTCATGATAATACCCCCACATTGTGTCTCACATCGGACTTCATCATGTGGTGATAACACCCCCATTCTGTCACGCATCAGACCTCATCATGTGGTGATGATCATACCCCCATTATGTGTCACCTTGAGATGCACTTTCAGATGGTGATGCCACCCATTGTGTCACCCATCAGACCTCCTCATGTGGTGATACTACCACCCCATTACATGTCACCCTGACATGCGCTTTCAGGTGGTCATGATAATACCCATTACGTCAACCCTGACCTGCACTTTCAGGTGGTCATGATAATACCCCCTCTTTACATGTTCCCAAGACCTCCACTTTCGATAATACCCCCCATTACATGTCATCCTGTCATGCACTTTCATGTGGTGTTGATAGTACCTCCCCATTGTGTCACTCATTGGACCTGCATGTGGTGATAATACCCCCATTGTGTCACCCATTAGACCTCATTTGGTGATAATCATACCCCCCATTGTGTCGCTCATCAGACCTCATGATGTGGTGATAATACATCCACATTACACATTACCCTGACATGCCATTTTAGGTGGTGATAGTACCCCCATTATGTGTCACCCTGACACACATTTCAGGTGGTCATGATAATACCCCCGCATTCCATTTCACCCTGACATGCACATTCAGCTGGTGATAAAACACCCACACTACGTCACCCAGACATGCACTTTCAGGTGGTTATGATAATACCCTCCCATTACATCACCCGTTGGACCTCATCATGTGGTGATGATAATACCCCTATTATGCATCACCCATCAGACCTCATTTGGTGATAATACCCCCATTGTGTCACCCTGACGTGCACTTCCAGGTGGTGATAATACCCCCCACTATGTGTCACCTGGAATGCACTTTCAGGTGATAAATCCCCATTACCTGTCACCCATTGGGCCTCATCATGTGGTGATGATAATAGCCTCCATTATGTGTCTTCCCACATGCACTTTCAGGTGGTGATAATACCCACATTATGTGTCACCCTGACATACACATTCAGGTGGTGATTATAATAACCCCTCATTTAAGTGTCTCCTTTTGGAACTCATCATGTTCATACGTAGATACTAGGCTATTGGCCATATGGCCTATATAAGCCTAGCCAAAAAGGTACCTTGGCGTTCGCCACCCAAGAAAATTATTTTCCTGTGCCACTGTAGAGCAGAGCCGCAGGAGTAATCCCAGGGGTGAATTTCCTATTTCCCATCCAATCATCAAGATTTTTCTTGAAGAGTGCTAATGAGAGGTTTGTTTGATATAGACAGGTAGTTTGTTTGAGTACAGGAAGTCTCTGGGACAGGAATCTATTCCTCCAGCATATTATGTTTATTGTGGTGACAAGGTTTAGGTCCCTAGAGCGTGTATCTTAGAGGGATTGGGATTTCTTTAAGTGGAGCATGTCCAACAGCTCTGGGTTTGACATAGCTTTGTATGTTAGGCAGAGCCCTCTGAGTAGGCAATATGTGAGTGAGTAAAGCTGGAGATTTTTGAGACTGTCTGTATAGGACATCTGTTTGAGGCCAGTAATCCTCTTTGTAAGGTATTTCTGCAGTCTTTTCAGTTGTAGATGTCTTGTGAGGTACATACCAAAAGGAGCATTGTACTCTATAATGGGTCTAATGAGTGACGAGTAGAGGGGGAACAATGGCCTTTTTTTTCCTGGATGAGAAGCCTTTTGTGAGGAGGTGTGCCATGTAGAAGAATTTCTTGACTAGTGTGGCAATGTGATTATCAAAGGAGAGACTACTGTCCACCTGTGTCCCAAGGTCTCTTATCACACTTTCGGTGTTAAGTTTACTGCTGCCTATATGGTAGTTCATGGGTACAGATTTTTTACCAAAGGGGATGACAGTGCACTTTTTGGCATTGAGCTTGAGACCATGGCTTTGACACCAGGCATCTGTCTCAGTGAGGCCCTTTTGTAGGATGTCCACATTGTTAGGAGTTTTGATTATGGCTCCTAGTTTGCAGTCATCTGCGAACTTCATTAGCCAGAGGCCTTCTGTGTTAGCTTGTACTTCAGAGAAGTAGATACCAAACAGGAGAGGTCGCAGAACTGAACCCTGTGGTACTCCACTAGTCACTGGTCTGAAGTCGGATTTGGAGTCTGCTACTTTCACAGTGTGGGTTCTGTCAGTGAGCCAGTTGGTAACCCATCAAGTGATGTAGGGATTTATACCTAGTTTAGTGAGTTTATCTATAATTCCAGAGTGGGGGATGGGGTCGAAAGCCTTGGCAAGATCTAGATAGGCTGTGTGAACCACCTTACCCTAGTCTATGGCTTTGGTGACTGCTTCAAAGAAGTCTATCAAGTTTAGGAGACAATCTGCCTTTTACAAACCCAAACTGGGTGGGGTCCAGAGTTTAGAGATTACCAATGTTTAGGTGGGGTGCCAGTTCACTCTAGTTCATGTAGAACGCAACCTGGGATGTTGTCATGTCCCACGGATGCTGTGTTCATGGCTTTGGAGAGTGTGTTTTTTTACCTGTGCAGCCGTGATTACAGAAACTTTGCATTCTTCAGGTATAGAGATGGGCCCTTTAGAAGGTGAGGGGGGTAAAGTTAGCGCTGAACCTTTCTGCCAGGATGTTGGCAATATCAGTTGGTTCTGTATATTTAGTGCCATTGTGCTGTAGCTCAGAGCAGATCTGAGTGTTGCCATTGAAACTCTTGACGTAGCTATAGAATGCTTTGTGGTTGTCTTTAGAATCAGTGGCAATTTTGTTTTCATAACTAGCTTTGGAGGATTTTATGAGGGATCTCAGCTTCTTACTGAGGCTGACCAGAGCGTTCCTCCAATCATGGGATTTTTTTTGGAGGATAGCACCTTAGTTATTTTAGGGATAGCACAATCCATGCACTCATGTAAGTGCTTATAAAGTGCAATTGTGAAGGATTCAGCAGGCATAACTGTATTGTCTGTCTGCATGGGTGTCATGAAGTTTGCCACTTCTGTCTTAAGAAGTGTGAATTTGGCTTTGGAGAAAATTTTTATGGTAGTTTCCCTAATGGGGGCTGGGGGCGGGATGTCTAGAGTGATTAGCTTGTGGTCGGATCTGACCAATGAGGAATTGACCTTTGGTGTGGAACACCGGTCACCCATGTTGGTAATGACCAGGTCTAGGATATTGCTGCCCCTGGTGATGGGGTGTGGATAAGTTGATCCAAGGCGTTGGAATTTATGAATTCCAGAAAACGTTGAGCAAGAGAGTTGGTACATGAGTAGTTGATCCAAGGCGTTGGAATTTATGAATTCCAGAAAACGTTAAGCAAAAGAGATGGTACATGAGTAGTTTTCCCAGTTAATGGTGGGGTATTTGCCAATTATTAGGGTGTTTGGTTGTACCCTAATATTTTCCAGTGTATCTAGAAATGAGAAGTGGGAGTCCTGGGACATGGTGGGGGATCTTTAGCAAGCTACAATTTGGATTGCGGTCTTGCAAAGAGTTAGTTGCACTTGGATAATCTTGGATGTGTTATGCTGAGCAACTAGCCTGGAGGTGTGGGTATTCTTAATAAATATGGAAATGCCTCCGTCTTTAGTGTTTCGGTCCAGGTTAGGTGGCCGAAAGGTGTGGTATGAATTATAGCTTGGTAATGGAGAGGTGCTCTCTGGAGCCTTGAACCAGGTCTCTGACACTTCACAAATGTTGATGTTCTCCATTTTAAGGAGTGCCTCGAGTAAGTGTATTTTGAGGTTTAGAATTCTAGCATTAAGTAGCATTACCCTCAGATTTTGCTTGCTTGTACCTGTTACAGTGTTGAATTTGTCATTTGAACCTTGCCTAAAAAAGGCACTATAGGAGTGGTAAGAGCCTTAGCCAGTATCCGTAATCCCAAGGGTGACAGGTGCAGGCCATCTCTGGCAAAGCATCATGTTCTGTTGTTCATGTTATCCCAGGCAGACAGATACTGGATCCCCATAGAATGACACCAGAAGTTTAGCCAATTGTTGAAGTCAATCATTTTGTCCTTGTACTGTGGTACCATTCTGGGTGATGGCAGGATGCTACTCAGGGTTACAGTCATACCTGCCTGGGCTACAACATCAGAGAGCTCTTCTATGTCTCTCTTCATGTAGTCCAGGGAGGTACATCTCAGGTCATTCACACCATGGACAATGACAGAGTCATATTTGTACTTGTTGTGGAGTGACCTGAGTGTGTGCGTTATGTGGCAGATCTTGGCACCAGACAGGCAGCTGACAGTAACGTTCTCCTTGTTTAGCCTGGTGAGTGGAACATCAGTGTGCCTGACTATAGCATCACCTATGACTAGAGTGTTGGGTACATTGTTGTGCCTTATGGGCTGTGGTTGAGTGGCACACTGAGTTTGTGGGCTATGTGTCATTTGGGTTGTGTTGGTGGGTGGAGGTTGTGTACGTTTCTGCTTTGGAGGGATCTGTTGCTTGGGCAGATTTTTATTGAGAGCCTCCGTGAATGTGGGTATGTGTTTTGTATTTGTATGTGTGTGTTTTGGTGGTGTAGGTTTTGAGGGACTATGTGATGTGTGGTGTGGTGTGGTGCAAGTGTTTACCTGCTCCTCTTGACTGTCTAGTCCAGTCTTGGGTGAAGAGAGCTTTGCTTCCAGTTTGGCTATATAAGTGCATCTCTCACAGGTTATAGTGTTGTGTGGTAGGAGAAGAGGGTTGTCTGTGTACATGAGGCATTTGCTGCATTCCCCCAAGATGCCCAGATTCATCAGGTAGACAGGAGAAAACACCGGGAGCTTGACCCTTAGACATGCCTGGATAGGAACTAAACACTGTTTTCCTCTAGATAAGTGAGGAAAGTTGAGTGCTGTAGTAATTAGTAGATTATTTAGGGCTTACAAGTCCTGAACAAGTGCTTAGTTCAAAGAAACAGATTTTAGTGCTAAAACTAAAAAAACTGACTAGTTCCAAGGTAAAATTTAAGAGCAGATTTTATGACGCCGGGAATAGTTTATACCCTAAGTGGCGATGCATAAAGTGTATTTTATTATAACAGTAGCAAATGAGCAAACTGATTTAAACAAATGAATCAATAACCAATAAAAACTAAAACTGAGCCCCATTCCAGCAGTCTTCCATCAGACAAGTTCTAACTGCACACTCCTGCCACTAGGATGCAGGGGAACCTTCTCCAAAAAAGATGGCCTGGATTAGTGCTCAAGTTATACAAACCAAGCTAGATTGAGCAGGTCTGAATCTAGTCTGTGCTACAGCAAACAAGGTGTACCAATTTCAGAAAGAAATGGTTCAAATAAGTAGGCACAATAAGCCTCTAACCAGAAACTCCCAGCTCAGAAGGGCAGAATCTACCCTCTCCTCCCACAAGAGTGCAGACCACACCTTCGTATTGTAAAATAACTGGCCCAAAGCCCAAGTGCTTAAACCAGAACTAATACACTTTTAGAATAACAGACACTAAGCCTTCAGTCAGCAACTCCCCACTTAGAAGGATGTAAGGTAGTGGTCTTGTCACAACAGTGCAGACCACAAATCTTAATGTAAATCAACTGGTCTGAGGCTCAAGTGCATAAACCAAAAGCTTAGAATAACAGTTACAATTTAATCATGCTCCTACCAAGCAGTAATAAATGCAGCAGAATAAATGCAATTAAGTACTTTAAGAAAAGCAAAATAAAGTAGGAAGAAACAAATAATGTAAATGCAGATGAATAAAGTGCAATTTCTTTTCTATATAACAACAGAAAATGAGCAAACTGATTTAAACAAATTACCCAATTAACCAGTAAAAAGCTCAAAACTGAGCCCTGTTCCAGCAGTCTTTAAGCAGATGAGTTCTAACTGCACACTCCTGCCACTAGGGTGCATGGGAACCTTCTCCAAAAAAGATGGCCTGGATCAGTGCTCAAGTTATACAAACAAAGTTAGATTCAGCAGGCCTGGATCTAATCTATGCTACAGCAAACAAGGTGCACCGATTTCAGAAGAAACTGTTTCAAATAAGCAGGCACAATAAGCCTTTAACCAGAAATTCACAGCTCAGGAGGGCAGAATCTAGCCTCTCCTCCCACAAGAGTGCTGACCACAAACCTTCTTAATGTAAAATAACTGTCCTGAAGCCCAAGTGCTTAAACCAGAACTAATACACTTTTAGAATAACAGACACTGAGCCTTCAATCAGCAATTCCCAACTTAGAAGGATGTAAGCTACCTGTCCTGCCACAACAGTGCAGACCACAAACCTTCTTAATGTGAAACAACTGGTGTGAAGCCCAGGTGCTTAAACCAAAAGGCTTAGAATAACAGTTTAATCAGGCTACTACCAAGCAGTAATAAATGCAGCAGAATAAGTACAACTGAGTACTTTCGAGAAGAGGCAAAAGCAAAATTATGTAATAAAGTAGGAAGAACCACAAATACAGTCAGAGCAGATGAATAAAGTGTATACTTTTCCTGTATTAGGTAGAATGGGCCAAGAGACTAGAGAGGGAGGAGTGTCACAGATCAAATATACAGCAGGGGTGGGCAATTGCAAAGCCACCAAGTATAAGAAGAATATACCAATAGGGAAGGAGGATGGGAAACACAAGTTGTTAGACCACTATTTAACACAGCAGGAATAAGGGTGGGAGAAAAACCAGCAATTTCAGCATAGATCATAAGCCAGCAAATATATATATATAAATCAATCAAGCAAAAAATATTAGGATAATACAGAACTTTGAAGTGCCAAAAAAATACTTCACTTTATATTTCAAATTGTTTCAGTAGCACTTTCAGTCAGAACACAAGGAGTTTCAAGCAATAAATGCAGAGGTTAACAGGGAATATTAATTATACTAGCAAGCCTTGAGACAATCACATAAAACACAAAAGTTGTTAGACCACTATTTGGTGATGATACCCCCAATTATCTGTCACCCATCAGACCTCATCTGGTAATGATCATATCCACCCATTACATGTCACCATGACAAGCACTTTCAGGCACTGATATCACCCCATTATGTGTCACCCACTGGGACGTCACCATGTGGTGATGATGATAATAGCCCCCCCATAGTCTGTTACCCTGACATGCGCTTTCAGGTGGTTATAATACCCCCCCAATATGTGTTACCCTGTCATGTAATTTCAGGTGGTGATGCTAGTATCCCCCATTGGCCCTAATCATGTGGTGATACCACTCCATTACATGTCACCTATCAGACCTCATCATGTGGTGATACCCGCATTGTGTCACCCTGACCTGCACTTTTAGTTTTTGAGGATAATACCCCCATTACATGTCACCCTGACATGCACTTTCCGATGGTGATGATAATACACCCAATTGTGTCATTCTGACGTGAACTTTCAAGTGGTGATGATAATACCATCACATTAGATGTCACCCTGACATGTACTGCCAGATGATAATGATAGTACTCCCTTGTTGCATGTCACCATGACATGCACTTTCAGGTGGTGGTGATACCTCATTACATGTCACCCATCAGACCTCATAATGTGGGGGATAATACCCCCCATTATGTCACCCTAACATGCACTTGCATATGGTGTTGATAATGCCTTCCTGTTATGTCACCCAACGGACCTTTTCATGTGATGATGATAATACCCCCCCATTATGTCACCCATAAGACATTATGTGGTGTTGATCATACCCCCCATTATGTCACCCTGGTATGCACTTTCAGATGGTGGTGATAATGCCCCCCCATTTTGTGTCACTGATCAGACCTCACCATGTGGTGATACCTCCCCATTACTTGTCACCCACTGGACCTCATTATCTTGTGATAATATCCCCCATTATGTCATCCTGATGTGAACTGTCAGGTGGTGATAATACCCCCCATTATGTGTCACTCTGACATGGACTTTATGGTGATAATACTCCCATTATATGTCACACATTGGCCCTCATGTGGTGATAATACCTGATTGTGTCCCCTGACATGCACTTTCAGGTGTTAATAATATCCATTACATGTCACCCATCTGATCTCATCATGTGGTAAAGATAATACCCCACATTACATGTCACACCGGCTGTCATCATGTGTTAACCCAGATTACATCTCATCCATCGGACCTCATCATATGGTGATGATAATACCCCCCCGGTATGTGTCACCCATCAGACCTCATGATGTGGTGATAATACATCCACATTACGCGTCACCCTGACATGCAATTTCTGGTGGTGGTGATAATACTCCCCCATTATGTCACCTTGACATGCACTTTCAAGTAGTTGAGATAATACTGCCCATTATGTGTCATGCTGACACACTTTCAGATGGTGATGTTAGCCCCCACATTACTTGTCACCCATTGGACCTCAACATAGGGTGCTGATAATATCCCCATTACATGTCACCATGACATGCACTTTGAGGTGGTGATGATAATATCCCCCATTATGTCACCTATTGTAATTCATCATGTGGTGATAATACCCTTCAATTATGTCACCCTGACATGCATTTTCAGGTGGTAATAATACCCCCGCATTATGTGTCACACTGGCATGCACTTTCAGGTTGTGATGATAATACCCTCCCCCCATTATGTGTCACCCTAACATGCACATTCAGGTGGTGATACACCCAGAGTAAGTGTCAACCTGACATGGCCTTTTAGGTGGTGATAATACCCCCCATTGTGTCACCCATCGGTCATCATGTGGAGGTGATAATACCCACCTTACTTGTCACCATGGCATGCACTTTGACATGATGATAATACCACCACATTGTCACCCATTGGGCCTCATCCTGTGGTGATAATTCCCCCAATTACGTTTCACCCTGACATGCACTTTCATGTTGTGATAATACCCCCTACTACTTGTCACCCTGAAAAGCATTTTCGGTTGATTATAATACCCCCCATTACGTATCACCCATCGGGCTTCATGTGGTGATAATACCCCCATTTCATGTCACCCATCAGACCTCATCATTTGGTGATGATACCTGCCATTGTGTCACCATGACATTCCCTTTCAGGTGGTGGTGATAATACCCCCTCATTACGTATCACCTATCGTACTTCATTATGTGGTGATAATACCCCCATTACGTGTCACTCTAAATATGCACTTTCAGGCTGTGATGATAATACTCCCCATTATGTGTCACCCTGACACTCACTTTCAGGTGATAATACACCCGCAATACATGTCACCCTAACATGCACTTTCAGGTGGTGATAATACCCTTCCATTACATGTCACCCATTGGACCTCATGTGGTGATGATACCCCCATTATGCCTCATTTTGTGCTGATAATACCCCCCTTACTTGTCACCATGACATGCACATTGAGATGGTGATAATGCCCCCAATATGTGTCACCCATTGGATCTCATCATTTGGTGATAATACCCACTATTGACTATCACCCTGCCATGCAATTTCAGATGATGATGATAATACCTCCTATTGTGTGTCATCCTGACATGCACTTTCAGATGGTGATAATGCTCATAATATGTCACCTTGAAATGCATTTTCAGGTTGTGATAATACCCCCCCATTACCTGTCACCCATTGGGCCTCATCACGTGGTGGTGATAATACCTCCCCATTACATGTCACCCATCGGCCCTCCTCATGTGGTGATAATAGCCCCCATTATGTGTCACCACATGATGAGGGCCGGTGTCACCCTGACATGCACTTCCCGGTGGTGATGATAATACCCCCATTATGAGTCACCCTGACATGCACTTTTAGGAAGTCATGAGAATACCCCCTATTACGTCTCACCCTGACATGCACTTTCAGGTGGTGATAGGGTCACCCATTACTTGTTGCCCTGTCATATACTTTCAGGTGGTGATTGCAATAACCCTCCATTACGTGTCACCCTGACCTGCTCTTTCAGGTGGTAACAGTAATACCCTCACATTATGTGTCACCCATCAGACCTTATCATGTGATGATAATACTCCTCATTAGCTGTCACCCTGACATGCACTTTTAGGGATGATGGTAATACCAACCATTACATATCACCCTGTCAAGCACTTTCAGGTGGTGATAGTAATAGCCCGCCATTATGTGTCACCCGACATGCACTTTCAGGTGTTGATTATACCCCCATTATGTGTCACCTATCAGACCTCATCATGTGTTGATAATACCCCCATTACGTGTCATCCTGACATGCACTTTCAGGTGGTGATGATAATACCCACATTACGTGTCACCTTGACATGTATTTTAGGTAGTCATGAGAATACTCTACATTACATGTTACTCTGATATGCATGTTGAGGTGGTGAGGATAATACCCCACATTAACTGTCACCCATTGGACTTCTACATGTGGTGATGATAATATACCCCATTATGTCACCCAGCTGACCTCATCATGTGGTAATAATCATACCCCCATTATGTGTCACCCGGAAAAGCACTTTCAGGTGGTGATAATACCATCCCATTATGTGTCACCAATCAGACCACATCATTTGGTGAGAACACCCCCCATTACATATCACCCTTTGGACCTCCTCATGTGGTGATGATAATACCTGGAATTATGTGTCACTCTGAGTTGCACCTTAAGGTGGTGGTGATAATACCCCCATACTACATGCACTTTCAGTTTGTGATGATAATACCCACCATTACATGCCACCCTGACATTCACTTTCAAGTGGTGATGATAGTATCCCTCCATTAATAAGCCCCCATTATGTGTCATCCCAGAAGTGTTGGAAGCTGTTGAAGGGTGAGGTGGAAGGTGACACAATGGGGGTTATCACCCATGATGAGGTCCACACGGGGACACGTAATGGGGGTATTATCACCCCATGAAGTCCATGTCAGTGTGACATAATGGGGGTATTATCACCTTATAAAAGTCCATGTCAGGGTGACACATAAATGGGGATATTACCCCATAAAAGTTCATGTCAGGGTGACACATTTGTGGGTATTATCACCCCATAATGAGGTCCACTTGGGAGACATGTAATGGGAGGATATTATCACCTCATGAAAGTTCATGTCAGACTGACATAATAGGGGGTATTATCACCCCATGAAAGTCCAGGTCAGGGTGACACAATGGGGCTATTATCATCCCATGAAGTCCACTCGGGAGACATGTAATGAGGGGTATTATCATCACTACATGAAAGTCAATGTCAGGCTGACGCAATGGGGGTATTATAATCCCATGATGAGGTCCACTCGGGAGACACATAATGGGGGTATTATCCTTACCCCATGAAAGTCCATTTCAGGGTGACACATAAGGGGGTATTATCACCCCCCCCAAAAAAGTCCATGTTAGGGAGACACAATGGGGGTATTATCACCCTCTGAAAGTCCATGTGAGGGTGACATGTAATGGGGTATCATCCCTTGATGAGGTCCACAGGTGAGACATGTAATGGGGTATTATCACGCCATGAAAGTCATTGTCAGGGTGACACACAATGGGGGTATCATCACCCCATGATGAGGTCCACTTGGGAGATGCTTAATGGGGGTATTATCGTCCCCCAATGAAAGTCCATATCAAGGTGATGGGGGAGTATTATCATTACCCCATGACAGGGTGACGCATAATGAAGGGGTATTGTCACCCTATGAATGCCCATGTCAGTGTGACACCAAATGGGGGTATTATCATCACCCCATAAAAGTCCATTTCAGGGTGACAATGGGGGGTATTATCACCCCATGATGAGGTCCACTTGGGAGACTTGTAATGGTTATTATCACCCCATGAAAGTCCATGTCAGGGTAACACATAATGGGGTATTATATTGTCTCTGAGTGGACCTTATGGGGTGAGGATAATACCCCCATTACATGTCTCCAGAGTGGATCTCATGATGGGGTGATACCCCTATTATGTGTCACTCTGACATGGACTTTCATGAGGTGTTAATACCCCCATTAGTTGTTTCCCTAGTGGACCTTATCATGGAGTGATACCCCCATTTTGTCGCACTGACATGGACTTTAATGGAACGATGGTAATACCCCATTAGGTGTCTCCGAGTGGACCTCATCCTGGGGTGATGATAAACCCTTCCAATTAAGTGTCTGCCGAGGGATCTCATTATGGGGTGATGATAATACACCCCATTACGTGTTTCCTAAGTGGACCTCATCATGCAGTGATTATAATACCCCCATTATGTGTCATCGTGATGTGGAATGTCATTGGGTGATGATAATACCCCCATTAAGTGTCTCCTGAGTGGACCTCGTCATGGGGTGATGAATATACCCCCCATTATGTGTCACCCTGACATGGAATGCCATTGGGAGATAATACCCATTAAAGTGTCTCCTGAGTGGACCTCATCATGGGGTGATAATACCCCCATTATGTGTCACCCTGACATGGATTTTCATGGGGCGATTATAATACTCCCATGATGTCACCCTAACATAAACTTTCATGGGGTGTTGATAATACCCCCATTATGTGTCTCCTGAATGGACCTCATCATGGGATGATAATACCCCCCATTATGTCATCCTGACATGGACTTTCATAGGGTGATGATAATGCCCCCATTAGGTGTTTCCTGAGTGGACCTCATCATGGGCTGATTATAATACCTCCCATTATGTGTCAACCTGACATGGACTTTTATGGGGTGATGATAATACCCCCATTATGTGTCACCCTCTCATGGACTTTTATGGGGTGATGATAATACCCCCATTATGTGTCACCCTCTCATGGACTTTTATGGGGTGATAACCCCATTATGTGTCACCCTCTCATGCAAGTTCATAGGGTGATAATACCCGCCATTGAGTCACTCTGACATGGACTTTGATGAGGATGATAACCCACCCAATTATGTCACCCTGATATGGACTTTCTTAGGGTGATAATACCCCCCATTATGTGTCACCCTGACATGGACTTTCATGGGCTTATGATAATATCCCCCATTGTATTACCCTGACATGGATATTCATGGGGTGATAATACACCCCATTACGTGTCTCCTGAGTGGTCCTCGTCATGGGGTGATAATACCCCTCATTATGTGGCACCCTGACATGGAGTTCCATCGTGTGATGATTATACTCCCTTTACATGTCTCCTGAGTGGACCTCATCATGGGTGATAATACCCCTATTCTGTCACCCTGACGTGGATATCATGGGGTGATAATACCCCCATTATGTGTCACCATGACATGAACTTTCATGTGGTGATAATACCCCACATTATGTGTCTCCTGAGTGGACCACATCATAGAGTGATAATAATACCCCCATTATGAATCACCCTGACATGACCTTTCATGGGGTGATAATACCCCCCCAATATGTCACCCTGACGTTAATTTTCATAAGGTGATGACAATACCCCCATTATGTGTCACCCTGACAGGGACTTTCATGGCGTGAATAATACCCCCCCCCATTACATGTCTCCTGAGTGGACCTCCTCATCGGGTGATGACAATACCCCCATTACATGTCTCAGAGTGGACCCTATCATGGGGTGATAATACCACCATTACTTGTCTCTCGAGTGGACCTCATCATGGGGTGACAATACTCCCTCATTATGTGTCACCCTGAGATGGAATTTCATGTGATGTTGAATATACATACCGCCCATTATGTATCACCCTGACATGGACTTTCATGTGGTGATAATACCCCCCATTATGTGTCTCCAGAGTGGACCGCATCATGGGGTGATAATACCCTCCATTATGTGTCACCCTGACATGGACTTTCATGGGATGATGAATATACCCCCATTGTGTCACCCTGACATGGACTTTCATGTGGTGATGATAATACTCCTCATTACATGTCTTCCGAGTGGACCTCATCATGAGGTGATGATACCCTATTATGTTTTACCCTGACATGGACTTTCATGGGGTGATGATACCCCCATTATGTGTCTCCCAAATGGACCTCCTCATGGGGTCATGATAATTACGTGTCTCCCGATTGGACCTCATCATGGGGTGATAATACCCCCATTATGTCACACCCTGACATAGATGTTCATGGGGTGATAATACCCCCCATTGTCACCCAGAGATTGACTTTCATGGGGGATAATGATACAACCCCCATTATGTGTTTCCCAAGTGGCCTCATGGGGTGATAATACCCCCATTGTGTCACCCTGACATGGACTTTCATGGGGTGATGATAATACCCCCATTATCTGTCACCCTGACATGGACTTTCATGGGGTGATGTTAATACCCCCATTACGTTCTCCCAAGTAGATCTCATCATGGAGTGATAATACCCCCCATTAAGTGTCTCCAGAGTGGACCTCATCATGGGGTGATAATTACCCCCCATTGTATCACCCTGACATGGATGTTCATGGAGTGATAATACCCCCATTTGGTGTCTCCTGAGAGGACATCATCATGAGGTGATGATAAACCCTCCCCATTACGTGTCTTCCGCATAGATCCCATCATGGGATGATGATAAACCCTCCCCATTATGTGTCTCCTGAGTGGACCTCATCATGAGGTAATTATAATACCCCCCATTATGTGTCACCATGAGACGGAATTTCATTGGATGATAATACCCCCATTGTGTCACCCTGACATGAACTTTCATGGGGTGATGATAATACCCCCATTACATGTCTACCCAGTGGACTTCATGGGGTGATAATACCCCCCATCATGTGTCATCCTGACATGGACTTTCATGGGGGGATGATAATATCCCCCATTATGTTACCCTGACATGGATATTTATGGGGTGATATCCCACATTATGTGTTACCCTGACATGGACTTTCATGGGGTGATAATACCCCCCATTACATGTCTCCCGAGTGGGCCTCATCATGGGGTGATACCCTAATATGTGTTACCCTGACATGGACTTTCATGCAGTGATAATACCCCCATTACATTTCTCCCACGTGGACTACATCATGGGGTGATAATATCTTCCATTATGTGTCACCCTAAAATGAACTTTTATGGGGTGACCTAGAGTAGTCCAAATACAGGCTTTGCTGCATTCTGGACTTTTGGAAAGTTCCTGTGTTGCCCATTTCCTTTCTTGGATAAAGGGGGGCTTCTTTGTTCACCAGTGACAGTGGGGAGCTTAGAGCAGCCTATCTATCCCTGCAGGAGTGTTCCCAGCACAAGAATCTGGTAGTCTATTGGCCATTTTGGGCCAATTTTTAGCTCTTTCAAGTCCCCCTGTATAAAACCCGCTTTAGTGCGGCTTTGCGCGATTTTGCTCATAGCGCAGCATCGGGCAACTCTGCTTAATTGGGTTTAAACCATTCTCGGCTCCACAAAGTCTGCTTTTCATTTTTCCCTTAGAACTGATCTAGTTCTCATAATAAACACCCTATTCCTACTCTAAAGCCTGGCAGTTGCTCACTAAGGCAATTATATAAGTCAGCACTAAAAAATTAAAAGCACTACACCCTCACAAACTCCCCTTGAGTACCTTGTTCCCCATTGGCCCTTTTTATCAATTATAAAGGAATTCCCAATACTATTCTAGCATGTCCAAAGGTCAGTTGTCAATCTCCTTTCCAGTCCAGCTGGTGAATCTGGGAATCTTGAGGCAATGTTACAACTGCCTCATGTACACAGACAACCCTCTCCTCTTCCCAACAAATTCCAACATGTGAGAGATGCAACCATATGGCCAAACTGGAGGCTAAGCTCTTTCAACTCAGTACTGGCGTAACCAGTCAGGAGGAGAAGGAAACCACACTCACTACAATTCCAGTCTCACACAGACCTACCACGACAGCAAACCAAACACATAAACACACAAAAACATACTCGGAGGCTCTAAATAAAAATCTGCCTAAGCAGCAGAGACCTCCAAAGCAGACACCCAAGCAACCGCTACCCCAAAACACGTGCAACACATAGCTCACAAAGCCAGTGTGCCATACAGTCACAGCCCTTAAGGCTAAACAACACACCTGATACACTTGTAATAGGTGACTCTATCATCAGGCACACTGACGTCCCGCTCACCAGGCTGAACAAGGAGAAGGTCACAGTGAGCTGCCTGTCGGGCGCTAGGATCCGCCACATAAGACAAGCACTCAGGTCACTCCAAGGCAAGTACAATTATGACTCAGTCATTGTCCATGCTGGTGTGAATGACCTGAGATGTACCTCCCTGGACTACATGAAAAGAGACATAGAGGAGCTCTCTGAGCATGTAGCCCAGGCCGGTATGACCCTGACCTTGAGTAGCATCTTACCCTCACCAAGAATGATGCCACAATATGAAGACAAGATGATCAATTTCAACAATTGGCTAAGTATTGGTGTCATTCAAAGGGGATCCAATGCCTGTCAGCTTGGGATGACATGATTGACAAGCCACGATGTTTCACTAGGGACAGCTTGCACCTGACACCCCTGGGCTTTCGGATATTGACAAAGGCTCTTGCCACCCCCATAGTGCCTTTTTTAGGCAAGGCTCAAAAGACAAACCCACCTCCATAGGTATCACAAAGGATAAGAAACTAAGAGAAATGCTACTCAATGCCAGAAGTCTAAACCTCAAGATGCACGCACTCGAAACTCTCCTTAGCATGGAAAACATCAATATCTGTGCAGTAACAGAAACCTGGTTCAAGGCTCCCAAGAGCACCCCAGCACTACCAGGTTATACCTCATACCATGTTTTTCGGCCCCAAAACTTGGACCGAACCACAAAAGGAGGGGGAGTATCAATATTCGTCAAAGATACCCACACCTCCAGGTTGGTGGCACAGCACAAAGCATCAGAGACTATCCATGTGCAACTAACAGTGGGTAAAACTGCCTTCCAGTTTATAGCCTGCTACAGACCACCCTCCCAAACCCAGGAATCCCACTCGGCCTTCCTAAGAACACTGGAAAATATGAAGGTCTCTCCAAACACCATTATATTGGGTGACTTCAACTACCCAAACATAGACTGGGAGCATTACTCTAGCTCCAACACCCTAGCCTAAAGGCTCCTAGAATTTATAAATTCAAATGCTATGGAACAACTTGTTACCACTCCCACAAGAGGGGAAAACATACTGGACCTGATCATCACCAACATGGGGACTCTATGCTCCAGACCAGAAGTGTATCCCTCACTGGTAAGATCAGACCATAAACTAATCTCACTAGATATCCACATCCCGACCCCAGCCCCTGCCCAGAAAACCACAGTGAAAAACTTCTCTAAAGCAAATTTCACACTCCTCAAAACTGAGGTGGAATCCTTCAACGCCCCCAGGCCTGTGGAAAATATGGCCCAGACCACAGAATCCTCTATAAACGCATTCTATGAACACCTTCAGGAATGCATGGATCATGCAATCCCAAATAAAACCAAGACCCAATCCTCCAAAGGCAGGCATCCTGTCTGGCGGACCCCAGCCATAAACAAACTATATAATAGAAGGAAGAAGCTACTACATGATAGAGCAAAATCCAAAAAAGGAAAGGCATCTCTGATCAGTATTAGCAAAAAACTACGGGCACTCATAAAATCGTCTAAGGCTATCTTTGAGAGAAAAATTGCACAGGACACTAAGGATAACCACCAGGCTTTCTTTAGTTATGTTAGGAACCTGGGTGGGAATTCCCAGATATGCTCAGAATTAGTCCAAAATGACAAAAAATACACCGAACCCACAGACATTGCCAACATCCTAGCTGACAGGTTCAGCGCAAACCCCCTTCCCCACCAAAAGGGCAAATATCTATCCCAGCAGAGCGCTGCCCCCCTGACATCTCAGATGCTCAGGTAAGAGCCACCCTCTCTAAAGCAAAAAACACAGCATCAATGGGACCAGACGGTGTCCCGGGCTGCGTCCTACATGAACTCCAAGAAGAACTAAACCCAAACATAAAACTACTGTTCAATCTCAGCCTTACTACAGGATATGTACCCAAAGAGTGGCATACAGCAACAGTGGTCCCTCTCCACAAAGGTGGTGCCTCAACGGATCCTGGAAACTATCGCCCCATAAGCCTGACTAGCTTGGTTTGCAAAGCTATGGAAAGGATCATCATGGACCTCATAAATAAAGATATTGGGGACCTACAGACACTGGATCCTACCCAGTTCGGCTTTGTTAAGGGCAGATCCTGTCTCTTAAACCTGGTCGATTTCTTTGAAACAGTCACCAAGGCTCTTGACGAGGGGAAGGTGGTCCACACAGCCTACCTGGACCTCGCAAAAGCCTTCGATACAATACCCCACTCGGGCATTATAGATAAGCTCACCAGCTTAAATATAAACCCCTATGTCACTAGATGCGTTGCAAACTGGCTCAAGGACAGAACCCACATGGTTAGAATTGCTGGAGCCATGTCAGACTCCAAACCAGTTACAAGTGGCATCCCACAAGGCTCAGTCCTGGGACCTCTCTTGTTCGGTATATATTTCTCGGAGGTACAGGCCAACACGGAAGGACTGTGGCTGACCAAGTTTGCAGATGACTGCAAACTGGCCACCATAATTGACTCTCCAGCCGAGACAAGCATCTTACAAAAGGGCCTCATAAAAACAGACAACTGATGCCAGAGCCATGGCCTCAAGCTAAACGCCAAAAAGTGTATAGTCATCCCCTTTGGCAAAAACAAAGTGCCCACAAATTACCACATAGGTGGTAATCCATTAAGTACGGAAGAAGTAATTAGAGACCTGGGGACCCAAGTTGATAGCAATCTCTCATTCGACAACCATGTGACAAAGTGGTTAGAAAAACATTTTATATAGCCCACCTAATCATGAAGGGATTCACATCTAGATCAGGGGAGTTCATCGTACCTCTCTACTCATCCCTCATCAGGCCCATAATTGAGTACAATGCCCCTTTTGGGATGTACCTTACCAGACACCTGCAGCAACTGGAAGACCCCAAAAGTACCTCACCAAGAGGATCAAAGGGCTCAAACAGATGCCATATGCTGCCCAGTTAAAGAAACTCCAGCTCTACTCAGTGGCATACCGCCTGCTCAGAGGCGATCTCTGCCTGACGTATAAAGCCATGTCCAACCCAGAATTAATGGACATGCTGCACCTCAGAAAATCCAAATCCCATCGAGCTATGCACTCGAGAGATTTGAACCTCAGCACTGAAATAAATAGGACATGCTGGAGGGACAGATTCATAACCCAGAGGCTCCCTTCACTCTGGAATAAAATTCCAGTCCGGGTTAGGTAGAGTTCCTCATTGACTCTCTTCAAGAGGAATCTTGATGAGTGGATGGGAGATCGTAGATTTACCACGGGTATCACTTCTGTGTCACTGTTAGACAGAGGCACAGTATACTAACCTCGAAAAAGGGCATAGCAAAATTCATTTAAAATGGGTGGCGAAAGCCACACACACTCTGGCTAGGCTTGTAAATGCCCTAGGGCAGATAGTCTAGTATGAACCTATATATATAATACCCCCATTACATGTCTCCTGAGTGGACGTCATCATGGGGTGATATCTTCCATTATGTGTCACCCTGACATGGACTTTTATGGGGTGATACCACCCATCACGTCTCCTGAGTGGACCTCATCATGGGGTGATAATACCCTATTATGTGTCACCCTGACATGGACCTTCATGGGGTGATGATAATACCTCCATTATGTGTCATCTGACATGGACTTTCATGGGGTGATATACCCCCCATTATGAATCACCTTGACATGGCCTATCATAGGGTGATACCCCCATTATGTGTCACCCTGACATGGACCTCATCATGGGGTGATTATACCCCCATTATGTCACCCTGACATGGACTTTCATTGGGTGATGATACCCCCATTGTCACCCTGAGATGGACTTCCATGGGAGGATGATACTACCCCCCATTATGTCTCCCAAGTGGCCTCATGGGGTGATAATACCCCCCCCATTGTGTCATGCTGACATGGACTTTCATGGGGTGATGATAATACCCCCTCCTTATGTGTTACCCTGACATGGACTTTCATGGGATGATGATAATACCCCCCATTATCTGTCACCCTAACATGGACTTTTATGTGGTGATAATTCCCCCCCATTGTCACCCTGACATGGACATTAATGAGGTGATTATAATACCCCCATTTGGTGTCTCCTGAGTAGACCTCATCTTGGGTGATGATAAACCCTACCCATTACGTGTTTTGCACATGGACCTCATCATGGGGTGATGATAATACCCCCATTACATGTCTCCTGAGTGGACCTCATCATGAGATAATACCCCCATTACATGTCTCTGAGTGGACCTCATCATGGGATGATGATGAGCCTTCCCCATTACGTGTCTCCTGAGTGGACCTCAACATAAGGTGATTATAATACCCCCTATTGTGTCATCATGAGATGGAATTTCATTGGGTGAGAATACCCCCATTATGTGTCACTTTAACATGGACTTTCGTGAGGTGATAATACCCCCATTATATGTCTACCTAGTGGACCTCATCATGGGGTGATAATACCCCCATTATGTGTCACCCTGACGTGGACTTTCATGGGATAATGATAATATCCCCATTATATGTTACCCTGACATGGATATTCATGGGGTGATATCCCCCATTATGTGTTACCCTGACATATTCTTTCATGGGGTGATGATAATACCCCCCATTATGTGTCACCCTGACATGGACTTTCATGCGGTGATAATACTCTGCCATTGCAATTCCCCCTGACATGGACTTTCATGGGGTGATGATACTTCCCCCCATTATGCATCTCCTGAGTGGTTCTCATCATGGGGTGATGATAATTCCCCCCATTGTGTCTCCCAAGTGGTCCTCATCATGGGGTGATGCTAATTCCCCCATTGTCTCCCCTGAGGGGTCCTCATCATGGGGTGATAAACCCCATTGTGTCTCCCTGACATGGACTTTCATGGGGTGATATCCCCATTGTATTGCCCTGACATGGATATTCATGCAGTGATAATACTCCCCATTTTGTCTACCGAGTGGACCTCATCATGGGGTGATGATAATACCCCCATTATGCCACCCTGACATGGACTTTAATGGGGTGATGACAATAACCCCATTATGTGCAATCCTGACATGGACTTTCATGGGGTGATATACCCCATTATGTATCACCTTGACATGGCCTTTCATGGGGTGATAATACCCCCCATTGTGTCACCCTGACATGGACTTTCATTGGGGTGAATATGAACCCCCCCATTGTCACCCTCACACATAATGGGGGGTTCATCACCCAGTGTGTCACCCTGATATAGACTTTATGGGGTGATGATATTCTCCCATTGTCACCCTGACATGGACATTCATAGGGTGATAACCCCATTATGTGTCTCCCGAATGGACCTCATCATGGGGTCATAATACCCCCATTATGCGTCTCCCGAGTGGACCTCATCATGGGGTGATGATAATACCTCCCATTGTCACCCTGAGATGGACTTTCATGGGGTGATAATACCCCCCATTGTCATCCTGAGATGGACTTTCATGGGGGGATGATACTACCCCCATTATGTGTCTCCTGAGTGGCCTCATGGGGTGATGATAATACACCCTGTTGTGTCACCCTGATATGGACTTTCATGGGGTGATGATAATACCTCCTACTTATGTGTTACCCTGATATGCACTTTCATGGGATGATAATACCCCCCCATTATGATACTACCCCCATTACGTAAATCCTGAGTGGCCTCATGGGGTGATAATACCCCCATTGTGTCACCCTGATATGGACTTTCATGGAGTGATGATAATACCTTTCATTACATGTCTCCCGAGTAGACCTCATCATTGGGTGATAATTCCCCCCATTGTGTCACTCTGACATGGACTTTCATGGGGTGATAATTCCCCCCATTCTGTCACCCTGACATGGACTTTCATGGGGTGATAATACCACCATTAGGTGTCTCCTGAGTGGACCTCATTATGGGGGTGATGATAAACCCTCCCCATTATGTCTCCCGCATGAACTTCATCATGGGGTGATGATAATACCACCTATTATGTGTCTCCCAAGTGGACCTCATCATGAGGTGATTATAATACCCCTCATTATGTGTCACCATGAGATGGAATTTCATTGGGTGATGATAATACTCCCATTATCTGTCACCCTGACATGGACTTTCATGGGGTGATAGAAATACCCCCGTTGTGTCACCCTGACATGGATTTCATGGGGTGATGAAAATACCCCCCATTGTCACCCTGACAGGGACTTTCATGGGGTGATAAATCCCCCCATTGTGTCACCCTGACATGAACTTTCATGGGGCGATAATACCCCCATTAGGTGTTTCCTGAGTGGACCTCATCATGGGGGTGATGATAAACCCTCCCCACTGTCTCCCGCATAAACCTCATCATGGGTTGATGATAGTACCCCCATTATGTCTCCCAAGTGGACCTCATCATGGGATAATAATACCCCCATTACGTGTCTCCGGAGTGGACCTCATCATGAAGTGATTATAATACCCCCATTATGTCTCACCCTGACATGGATTTTCATGGGGTGATGATAACATCCCCGTTATGTCACCCTGACATGAACTTTCATGGGGTGATGATAATACCCCCCTTAAGTGTCTCCTGAGTGGACCTCATCATGGGGGAGTGATGATAATACCCACCATTGTGTCACCCTGACATGGACATTCATGGGGTGATAATACCCCCCATTGTGTCACCCTGACATGGATTTTCATGGGGTGATGATGATACCTGCATTGTGTACAACCTGACATGGACTTACATTATGGGGGTATTATCATCACACCATGAATCACCCTGACATGGAGTTTTATGGGGTGATAATACCCCCCATTATGTATCGCCCTGACATGGCCTTTCATGAGGTGATAATACCCCCATTATATATCACCCCGACATGGCCTTTCATGGGGTGATGATAATTCCCCCATTATGCATCTCCTGAGTGGTTCTCATCATGGGGTGATGATAATTCCCCCATTGTGTCTCCCGAGTGGTCCTCATCATGGGGTGATAATTCCCCCCATTGTGTCTCCTGAGTGGTCCTCATCATGGGGTGATAATTCCCCCATTGTGACTCCTGAGGGGTCCTCATCATGGGGTGGTGATAAACCCCATTATGTGTCACCCTAACATGGACTTTCATGGGGTGATAATATCCCCATTGTATTACCCTGACATAGATATTCATGGAGTGATGATAATACTGCCCATTTTCTCTCCTGAGTGGACCTCATCACGGGGTGATAATATCCCCCCATTATGTGTCATCCTGACATGGACTTTCATGGGGTGATGTACCCCCATTATGTATCACCTTGACATGGCCTTTTATGGGGTGATAATATACCCCCATTATTTGTCACCCTGACATGGACTTTCATTGGGTGAATATGAACCCCCCATTATGTCACCCTCACACATAATGGGAGGTTCATCACCCAGTGTGTCAGCCTGACAGATTTTATGGGTGATGATATTCCCCCATTATGTCACCCTGACATGGACTTTCATGGGATGATAACCCCATTACATGTCTCCCAAATGGACCTCATCATGGGGTCATAATACCCCCATTACGTGTCTCCCGATTGGACCTCAACATGGGGTGATGATAATACCCCCCATTATGTCACCCTGAGATGGACTTTCATGGGGTGATAATACCCCCATTGTCACCCTGAAATGGACTTACATGGGGGATGATACTACCTACCCCATTATGTGTCTCCTAAGTGGCCTCATGGGGTGATAATACCCCTATTGTGTCACCCTGATATGGACTTCCATGGGGTGATGATAATACCTCCTCCTTATGTGTTACCCTGACATGCACTTTCATGGGATGATAATACCCCCCATTATCTTTCACCCTGACATGGACTTTCATGGGGTGATATTACCCCCATTACATCTCCCGAGTAGAGACCTCATCATGGGGTGATAATTCCCCCCATTGTGTCACCCTGACATGGACTTTCATGGGGTGATAATATGCCCATTAGGTGTCTTGAGTGGACCTCATCATGGGGTGATGATAAACCCTCCCCATTATGTCTCCCACATGAACCTCATCATGGGGTGATGATAATACCCCCTATTATGTGTCTCCTGAGTGGACCTCATCTTGGGATGGTGTTAATACCCCCCATTATGTGTCTCCCAAATGGACCTCATCATGAGGTGATTATAATACCCCTCATTATGTGTCATCATGAGATGGAATTTCATTGGGTGATGATAATACACCTCATTATGTGTCACCCTGACATGGACTTTCATTGGGTGATGATAATACACCTCATTATGTGTCACCCCGACATGGACTTTCATGGGGTGATGAAAATACCCCCATTATGTCACCCTGACACAGACTTTCATGGGGTGATAATACCCCTCATTAGGTGTTTCCTGAGTGGACCTCATCATGAAGTGATTATAATACCCCATTATGTGTCACCATGATGTGGTGATGATAAACCCTCCCCACTGTGTCTCCCTCATAAACCTCATCATGGAGTGATGATAGTACCCCCATTATGTGTCTCCTGAGTGGACCTCATCATGGGATGATAATACCCCCATTATGTGTCTCCCGAATGGACCTCCTCATGGGATGATAATACCCCCATTATGTGTCTCCCGAGTGGACCTTATCATGAAGTGATTATAATACCCCCATTATGTGTCACCATGAGATGGAATTTCATTGGGTGATGATAATACCCCCATTATGTCTCACCCTGACATGGACTTTCATGGGGTGATGATAATACCCCCATTATGTCACCCTGACATGGACTTTCATGGGGTGATGATAATACCCCCCTTAAGTGTCTCCTGAGTGGACCTCATCATGGGGGAGTGATGATAATACCCGCCATTGTGTCATCCTGACATGGACTTTCATGGGGAGATCATACCTGCATTGTGTACCAACCTGACATGGACTTTCATGGTGTGATAATATCCCCGTTGTGTCACCCTGACATGGGCATTCATGGGGTGATAATACCCCCCATTGTGTCTTCAGAGTGGACCTCATCATGGGGTCATAATACTCCCTATAATGTGTCACCCTGACATGGCCTTTCATGGGGTGATAATACCCGCATTGTGTCACAATGACATGGACTTTCATGGGGTGGTGATAATACCCCCATTATATGTCACCCTGACAGACTTTCATGGGGTGATAATACCTCCCATTATGTGTCACCCTGACATGGAGTTTCACAGGATGATGATTTTTCCCCCTTTACATGTCTCCCAAGTGGACCTCATTATGGGGTTATGGTAATACCCCCAGTATGTGTCATCCTGCCAGGGACTTTCATGGGGTGATAATACTCCATTACATGTCTCCTGAGTGGACCTCATCATGGGGTGTTCATACACCCCATTACGTGTCTCCTGAGTGGACCTCATCATGGGGTGATGATACCCCGCATTACATCTCCCGAGTAGACCTCATCATGGGGTGATGATACCCCCATTACATGTCTCCTGAGTAGACCTCATCATGGGGTGATAATACCCTCCATTATGTCACCCTGACATGGGCTTTCATGGGGATGATAATACCCCCATTATGTCATCCTGACATGGGCTTTCATGGGGATGATAATACCCCCCATTAGGTGTCTCCCGAGTTGACCTCCTCATGGGATGATGATAATTCCCCCCATTGTGTGTCACCCTGACATGGAGTTTCATAGGATGATGATTATTCCCCCTTTACATGTCTCCCAAGTGGACCTCATTATGGGGTGATGGCAATACCCCCAGTATGTGTCACCCTGACAGGGACTTTCTTGGGTTATAATTGTCCATTACATGTCTCCTGAGTGGACCTCATCATGGGGTGATGATACCCCCATTACATGTCTCCCGAGTAGACCTCATCATGGGGTGATGATACCCCCATTACATGTCTCCTGAGTAGACCTCATCATGGGGTGATAATACCCTCCATTATGTCATCCTGACATGGGCTTTCATGGGGATGATAATACCCCCCATTATGTCATCCTGACATGGGCTTTCATGGGGATGATAATACCCCCCATTAGGTGTCTCCCGAGTTGACCTCATGGGATGATGATAATGCCCCCCATTGCGTGTCACCCTGACATGGAGTTTCATAGGATGATGATTATTCCACCTTTACATGTCATCCAAGTGGACCTCATTATGGGGTGATGGCAATACCCCCAGTATGTGTCACCCTGACAGGGACTTTCATGGGGTGATAATTCTCCATTACATTTCTCCTGAGTGGACCTCATCATGGGGTGATGATACCCCCATTACATGTCTCCCGAGTAGACCTCATCATGGGGTGATAATACCCCCATTATGTCACCCTGACATGGGCTTTCATGGGGATAATAATACCCCCCATTAGGTGTCTCCTGAGTGGACCTCCTCATGGGATGATTAAAAAACCCTAATTATGTGTTACCCTGATATGAACTTTCATGGGGTGATAATACTCTCATTACATGTCTCCCAAGTGGACCTTATCATGGGGTGATTATAATACCCCCATTTTGTGTCACCCTGACATGAACTTTCACAGAGTGAAGATAATACTCCCCAATATGTGTCACCCTGACATGGGCTTTCATGGGGTGATAATACCCCATTATGTCACCTTGTCATGGACATTTATGCGGTGATGATAATACCCCCTATTATGTGTCACCCTGACATGGACTTTCGTGGTGTGATGATAAAAAACCAATTAAGTGTCTCCTGAGTGGACCTAATCATGTGGTGATTATAGTACCCCACCATTGCATGTCTCCCAAGTGGACCTCATCATGGGGTGATAATACCCTCCATTGTGTCACCCTGACATGGACTTTCATGGGGTGATGATAATACCCCATTACATGTCTCCTGAGTGGACCTCATCATGGGATGATGATAATACCCGCCATTACGTGCCACCCTGACATGAACTTCTTCCTTCAGCTGCTCCTGTTAGGGATCACCACAGTGGATCATCTGTTTCCATTTCTTCCTGTCCTCTGCAGCCTGCTCTGTCACACCAAACATCTGCATGTCCTCTCTCACCACATCCATAAACCTTATCTTTATGTATATCTTTACTGTTGTCTGCATGTATGATTTTGCCGGATGCCCTTCTTGACGCAACCCTCCCCATTTATCCGGGCTTGGGACCGGCACAATAAAATGCACTGGCTTGTGCATCCCCAGTAGCTGGGTTCTGATATGGAGTTTCATGGGGTGATAATACCCCATCATTGTGTCATCCTGACATGGACTTTCATGGGGTGATACCCCCCATTGTGTCACCCTGTTATGGGTTTTCATGGGGTGATGATACCCCCTTTTGTGTGTCTCCCTGAGATGGACTTTCATGGGGTGATAATACCCCCCATTATGTGTCACCCTGACATGGACTTTCATGGGGTGATGATACCCCCATTGCATGTCTCCTGAGTGGATCTTATCATGTGATCATAACACCCCCATTACGTGTCTCCCGAGTGGAACTCATCATGGGGTGATAATACCCCACATTGTGTCATCCTGATATGGACTTTCATGGGGATGATAATACCCCCATTATGTGTCTCCCTGAGGTGGACTTTCATGGGGTGATGATAATGTCCATTATGTGTGACCCTGACATGGACTCTCATGGTGTGGTAATACCCCCATTACATGTCTCCCGAGTGGACCTCATCATGGGGTGATTATAATACCCCATTACGTGTCTCCAAAATGGACCTCATCATGGCATGATAATACCCCCCTATTATGTGTCTCCCTGACATGGACATTCATGGGGTGATGATACCCCCCATTGTCAAACTGACATGGATGTTCATGGGGTGATAATACCCCCCCATTACATGTCTCCTGAGTGGACCTCATCATGGGATGATAATACCCTCCCATTATGTATCACCCTGACATGGAATTTCATGGGGTGATAATACTCCCCCATTATGTGTCTTCTGAGTGGACCTCATCATGTGGTAATGATAATACCTTCCATTAAGTGTCTGCTGAGTAGACCTCATCATGGGGTGATGGCACCTTTGATTGTGTCACCCTGACTTTCATGGAGTGATAATACCCCCATTATGTCACCCTCTCATGGACTTTCATGCAGTGATGATACCCCCCATTATGTGTCACCCTGACATGAACATTCATGGGGTGATGAAATCCCACCATTATGTGTCACCCTGACATGGATTTTCATGGTCTGATAATACCCCCTCATTGTGTCACTCTGAAGTGGACTTTCCTGGGGTGATAATACCCCACATTGTCACCTTGACATGGACTTTCATGTGGCGATGACAGTACCCCCCATTATGACACCCTGACATGTACTTTCATGGGGTGATAATACTCCCATTACCTACTCCCATTACCTTTCTCCCAAGTGGACCTCATGATGGGGCAATAATACCCCCCATTGCATGTCTCCTGAGTGGAACTCATCATGGGGTGATAATACCCCATTGTGTTACCCTGACATGGACTTTTATGGGGTGATAATACCCCATTGTGTTACCCTGACATGGACTTTTATGGGGTGATAATACCCCCATTGTGTCACCCTGACATGGGCATTCATGGGGTGATAATACCCCCCATTATGTGTCTCCTGAGTGGAACTCATCATGGGATGATAATTCCCCCCGTTATGTATATGGACTTTCATGGGGTGTTGATAATACTCCATTACGTGTCTTCCTAGTGGACCTCATCATGGGGTGATAATACACCTCCATTATGTGTCTCCCAAGTAGACATCATCATGGAGAGATAATACCCCCCCACATTGTGTCATTTTGACATGGACTTTAATGGGGTGATGATAATACCTCCCCAATATGTGTCACCCTGACATGGACTTTCATGGGGTGATAATACCCCCATTATGTGTCTCAAGTTCTCTATACTATAATGGGAATGGGCCCCATTCCTAAGTCAAAGTACAGTTAAAGTTCATGAAATTAGTATTGTTTCACTCTGATGTTAGCCAAAAGTGCTCTTTGCAGCACCAGCAATGTGCCCAGTAATGACTCCTCCTGCAATTTGTACTGTGTTACATGAATTGGTATGATTGTAAATGACAAGTTGCTCCTACTACTGTTGGAACTGTCTGGGTATCTTTCTTCTAAATGGCTCTCATTTCTGCCTGCAGATCGAGGTATTTTATGACTGTCTCTCTGTACGCAAGACACTATAGTCACTAGGTGTAGCAATTTCAATAATCAATGCTACTTTTGTCTTCTTTTCTTGGACCACTATATCTGGATTTCTAGCATCTGTCTTTTGGACTATTGGTATTGGGTGATTCCATGTGATGTAAACTTCATCATTTTCTATGATTCTCTGTGGCTCATGTTTCCAGTGTTTTTCAGCCACTTCGATACCATAATGTTTGCACAATCTCCAATAACAATTTTCACATTATTATGCCTTTCAGTATACAGTCCGTCTGCCATTAGACATTTGCAACCAGCAATAAAGTTTGCAACGGTTTCCAATTTGGTTCCACAAAACCTACATATGTCTGTTTCTCCCACATGTTCAATGGACTTAGTAAATCACCGTGTACGTAGCCCACTATCTTGGGCTGCCAACATTAACCTTTCATTTATTGATGTAAATTCACCTCTCCTTAACCATTCCTGCGTCCGTTCTTGATCAACATGAGGCTCTTCCAGACTTTATACTTGCAGCAATATTTATGTTTTTTCCCCCATTTCTTGCCTTCTCATCTGGTCCTTCACCTTATATTCTTTCTTTTGTTTTTTAGCACATTCAGTTGCTGCCTGGTTTTTATCCACTTCTGGTTTGATTTCCATTCCTGCTTGACATTGATATGCTTCTACTAAATTAAGCAGAGATGTCATCTTAGATTTATTCTCCTCATGTTTCAAAGCTTTCACCACATTTGGATCTTGTGAGGTCAGTATGCAAATAAAGCTTAGTAAGAAGTACTTTAGAAGACTTAAATCAATCCTGAAAAGAGCACTGACACCTAGGAATAAGATCCAAGCTATAAAATCAATTTGCTCTTCCTGTCCTAACTTATAGTTTTGGAGTGATTGATTGGCCCCATAAAGTGTTGGACAGACTGTCTGGCGCTAGAATCCGCCACATAACGCAAGCACTCAGGTCTCTCAACAGCAGGTACAAGTACGACTCAGTCATTGTCCACGCTGGTGTCAATGACCTGAGACGTACCTCCTTGGACTACATGAAAAGGGACATCGAGGAGCTCTCTGATTATGTAGCCCAGGCAGGTATGACCCTGACCTTGAGCAGTATCCTACCTTCACCTAGAATGATGCCACAATACAGTGATAAGATGATCAGCTTTAATAATTGGCTTAAATTCTGGTGTCATTCAAAGGGGATCCAATGTCTGTCTGCCTGGGATGACATGCTGGACAAGCCACGCTGCTTCGCAAGGGACGGCTTGCACCTGTCACCCTGGGCTTCGGATATTGGCAAAGGCTCTTGCCACCCCATAGTGCCTTTTTTAGGCAAGGCTCAAATTCTAAACCTACCACCCTAGAACACCAAAAGGAAAAAAACTAAGGGTAATGCTGCTCAATGCCAGAAGTCTCAATCTCAAGATGCACACTTTTCGAGGCCCTTCTCAATATGGAGAACATCGATGTCTGTGCTGTGACAGAAACCTGGTTCAAGGCTCCTGAGAGCACCCCAGCACTAACAGGTTTCACCTCATATCATGCGTTCGCCCCAAAATCCGGACAACGCCAAGAAAGGAGGGGGTGTCCATATTCATAAAGGACACCCACACCTCAAGGTTGGTGGCAACGCGATGCATCGGAGACCATCCAGGTGCAATTAACCATAGGCAAGACTGCTCTGCAATTTGTAGCATGTTACAGGCCACCCTCTCAAACTCAGGAACCTCACATGGCCTTCCTGAAAACATTGGAGACCATAAATGTATCTCCAAACACCATCATACTAGGTGACTTCAACTACCCTAATATAGACTGGGAACACTACTCAAGCCCGAACACTCTACCCCAAAGATTCCTGGAGTTCATAAACTCAAATGCCATGGAACAACTAGTCACCATCCCCACAAGAGGAGAAAACATACTTGATCTCATCATCACGAACATGGGATCAAAATGTTCAACACCGGAAGTGTACCCCTCACTGGTGAGATCAGATCATAAACTAATCTCGCTGGAGGTCCTCATCCCGCCCCCACCTGAAACAAAAAAGACCACAGTGAAAAACTTCTCAAAAGCCGATTTCACACTTCTAAAAACTAGTGTGGACTCCTTTAAGGCCCCTGAGCCAGTGGTAAACATTACTCAAACCACTGAATCACTTACAAATGCCTTCTACCAGCACCTACAGGACTGCATGGATCAGGCAATCCCAAACAAAACTAAGACTCTCTGTACCAAAGGCAAGCGTCCAGTCTGGTGGACCCCAGCCATAAACAAATTCTACAACAAAAGGAGGAAGCTACTACAAGATAGAGCAAAATCCTTGAAAGGTAAGACACCTTTGATCATTATAAGTAAAAAACTAAGAGCTCTCATAAAATCATCCAAGGCAAATTTTGAGAGAAAAATCGCCAAGGACTCTAAAGAGAATCATAAGGCCTTCTTTAGCTATGTTAGAAACCTAGGAGGAAACTCCCAGATATGCTCAGAATTAGTTCAAAATGATGTGAAAATTACTGAACCTACACACATTGCCAACATACTGGCTGACAGGTTCAGTGCAAACTTCTCCCCAAAAGGAGAGATATCTATTCCAGAGGATTGTAGCCCCCAAACATCTCCAACACCCAGGTGAGAACTGCCCTCACTAAGGCAAAAACACAGCATCCATGGGACGGATGGTGTCCCCGGCTGTGTGCTTCACGAACTCAACGAGGAATTAAACCCACAGTTAGGACAGCTGTTTAATCTTAGCCTCACCTCAGGATCATTACCCAAGGAGTGGCGCCGCGACTGTGGTCCCACTTCATAAGGCGGTGCCTCCACAGACCCTGGAAATTACCGCCCATTAGCTTGACAAGCCTTATCTGCAAAGCCATGGAGAGGATCATAATGGAACTCATAAATAAAGACATAGGGAACTTGCAGACTTTGGATCCAACCCAGTTTGGCTTTGTCAAAGGCAGATCCTGCCTCTTAAACTTGGTTGACTTTTTGAGACTGTCACCAAGGCCATTGATGAGGAAAGTCAGTCCATACAGCCTACCTCGACCTGGCAAAGGCCTTGACACAGTACCCCACTCGGTATCATCGAAAAATCATCAGCTTGAATGTAAACCCATACATCACAAGATGGGTTGCAAACTGGCTAAGTGACAGAACCCACAGGGTCAGAGTTGCTGGAGCCATGTCAAACTCAAAGCCTGTCACAAGTGGTGTCCCACAGGGCTCAGTCCTGGGTCCACTCTTGTTCGGCATCTACTTTTCTGAAGTACAAGCAAACACAGGAGGGTTATGGCTGACAAAGTTTGCAGATGACTGCAAACTGGGCCATAGTCGAAACACATCTGACACAGATATCCTCCAGAAGGGCCTCACAGAAGCGGATAACTGGTGCCAGAGCCATGGCCTGAAGTTAAACGCCAAAAATGCAGAGTCATACCCTTCGGGAAAACAAGGTTACCCCTAGCTACCATATAGGTGGCAATCCACTGAGCACCGAAAAAGTCATCAGGGATCTGGGGACCCAGGTTGACAGTAGCCTTCGTTTGACACTCATGTTGCTAAAGTAGTTAGGAAAACCTTCTATATCGCCCACCTGATCATGAAGGGATTCACATCTAGATCAAGGGAGGTCATCGTCCCCCTGTACTCATCACTCATTAGACCTATGATTGAGTACAATGCCCCATTCGGAATGTATCTGACCAGACACCTGCTGCAGCTTGAAAGGCCCCAAAAGTTCCTCACCAAAAGGATAAAGGGTCTCAAAAATATGTCTTATGCTGCCCGACTGAAAGAACTCCAGCTCTATTCAGTCTCATACCGCTTGCTTAGAGGTGACCTGTGCCTGACATATAAGGCCATGTCAAACCCAGATTTGATGAATATGCTTCACCTCAAAAAAATCTAGATCCCTCAGAACCACAAGGCGGAGACTTAAACCTTGACACGGTTATAAATAGAACGTGCTGGAGGGACAGATTCATCACCCAGAGACTCCCTATGCTGTGGAACAAAATCCCGGTACATGTGAGGCAGAGCACCTCTCTGGCCTTGTTCAAGAGGAATCTTGACCAATGGATGGGAGATTGCAGATATACCCCAGGGATTACTTCAGTGTCACTGCTTGACAGAGGCACAGCAAAATGATAGGCATAGTTTTTATTCAAACTAAAGGGGTGGCGAAAGCCACATAACTATGGGCTAGGCTTAAAAATGCCCTTGGGCAGATAGCCTAGTATGAACCTATGAAGTAGATGTGTGGAGCCCCACAACTGCAGTTCTATACATGTAATCAATTTCAAGGAGGCCCATCCCTCTTTCAGAATGAGGAATATATAATCTTGGGATACACCGATTTTTATAAATCATTTGGTGAGCTTGAAACATCCTTCTTGTTTTAGTATCCAGTCTGTCCAACACTTTATGGGGCCAATCAATCACTCCAAAACTATAAGTTAGGACAGGAAGAGCAAATTGATTTTATAGCTTGGATCTTATTCCTAGGTGTCAGTGCTCTTTTCAGGATTGATTTAAGTCTTCTAAAGTACTTCTTACTAAGCTTTATTTGCATTTGTTCATGTTTTATTGCTGATCTTTCATCAGTTCCCAAGTATTTATACACCCCCTCTTGCTCAAGTTCTTTTATATCACATTCTTGTCCCAAACTGATGTTTTCCTGGTGCTGCAATTTTCTTTATTTAAAGGTTGTTTTTGCATATTTATCAAGACCAAATGACATTCCAATATCATCCAAAAAAGTTTTGACAACCTGCAGCTGTGCTTTCAGTTCCTCATCTGATTCGCTATACAATTTTAAATCATCAACAAAGAGGAAAATGAGAAGTCATTAGACTTTGTTGTTTTCTAGAAGCCAAATTATAGCTATGACCTAAGCTGTTAAGTAAAAAGCATAATGGATTATTGGCAAGGCAAAAGAGCGTGTCCTGAGTGGATCTCATCATGAGATGATAATTCCCCCCACTGTGCATCACTCTGACATGGACTTTCATGAGGTGATGATAATGCCCCTATTATGTATCACCCTGACATGGACTTTCATGGGGTGATGATAATACTCCCCCATTACTTGTCTTCCTAGTGAGCCTCATCATGGGGTGATGATAATACCCCCATTACATGTCTCCTGAGTAGACCTCATCATGGGTTGATAATACCCCATTACATGTCTCCCGAATAGACCTCATCATTGGGTGATAATACCCCACAATGTCACCCTGCCATGGACTTTCATGGTGTGATGATAATACCCCCCATTATGTGTCACCCTGACATGGACTTTCATCTGGTGATAATACCCCCCTAACTTAGTATCGCCCTGACATGAACTTTCATGGGGTGTTAAACCCCCCCACTTAGTATCGCCCTGACAAACTTTCATGGGATGCTAATACTCACCCATTATATGTCTTCCAAGTGGACCTCATCATGTGTTGATAATACCCCCCATTACATGTCTCCCGAGTAGACATCATGGGGTGATACTACCCCCATTATGTCACCCTGACATGAACTTTCATGGGGTGATAATACCCCCATTACCTGTCTCCTGAGTGGACCTCATCATGGGATGATGAGAATACCTCCATTACGTGTCTCCCATGTGGTACTCATTATGGGGTGATGATACCCCCTCATTGTGTCACCCTGACATGGACATTCATGGGGTGATACTACCCGCCATTACGTCTCCTGAGTGAACTTCATCATGGGATGATGATGATGATAATTCCCCCCATTGTGCATCACCCTGACATGGACTTTCATGGAGTGATAATACCCCCATTGTATGGGGTGATGATAATACTTCCCCATTATGTGTCTTCCTAGTGAACCTCATCATGGGGTGATAAAAACCCCCATTACATGTCTTCCTAGTGGACTTCATTATGGGGTGATAATACTCCCCATTACATTTCTCCCGAGTAGACCATCATGGGGTAATACCCCCCCAATATGTGTCACCCTGATATGGACTTTCATGGTGCGATGATAATACCCCCATTATGTGTCACCCTGACATGGACTTTCATCTGGTGATAATACCTCCACTTAGTATCACCCTGACATGGACTTTCATGGGGTGATAATACCCCCCATTACGTGTCTCCCGCATGGAACTCATCATGGGGTGATGATACCTCCCAATATCTGTCACCCTGACATGGACTTTCATGGTGTGATAATACCCCCAATACATGTCCCTGAGTAGACCTCATGGGGTGATAATACCCCCCGATGTGTCACCCTGACATGGACTTTCATGATGTGATGGTAATACCCCCCCATTATGTGTCACCCTGACATGGACTTTCATGATGTGATGGTAATACCCCCCATTATGTGTCACCCTGACATTGACTTTCATCTGGTGATAATACCTCCCACTTAGTATCACCCTGACATGGACTTTCATGAGGTGTTATACCCCCCATTACGTCTTCCGAGTGGACCTCATCATATAGTGATAATACCCTCCATTACGTGTCTCCTGAATAGACCACATCATGGGGTGATACTACCCCCATTATTTGTCACCCTGACATGGACTTTCATGGGGTGATAATACCCCCATTACCTGTCTCTCGAGTGGACCTCATCATGGGATGATGAGAATACCCCCATTATGTGTCTCCTGTGTGGAACTCCTCATGGGATGATGATAATTCCACCCATTGTGTATCACCCTGACTTGGACTTTCATGGGGTGATGATAATGCCCCATTATGTATCACGCTGACATCTACTTTCATGGTGTGATGATAATACCCCCATTATGTGTCACCCTGACATGGACTTTCATCTGGTGATAATACCCCCTCATTTAGTATCGCCTTGACATGGACTTTCATGGGATGTTAATACCCCCCACTTAGTATCGCCCTGACATGAATTTCATGGGGTGTTAATACTCATCCATTACATGTCTTCCAAGTGGACCTCATCATGTGGTGATAATACCCCCCATTACATGTCTCCTGAGTAGACATCATGGGGTGATACTACCCCCATTGTGTCACCCTGACATGGACTTTCATGGGGTGATAATACCCCCCCATTACCTGTCTCCTGAGTGGACCTCATCATGGGATGATGAGAATACCCCCATTACGTGTCTTCCACATGGAACTCATTATGGGGTGATAATACCCCCTCATTGTGTCACCCTGACAGACATTCATGGGGTGATACTACCCCCATTACATGTCTCCTGAGTGGATCTCATCATGGGATGATAATTCCCCCCATTGTGTATCACCCTGACATGGACTTTCATGGGGTGATACCTCCCCATTATGTGTCTTCCTAGTGAACCTCATCATGGGGTGATAATACCCCCATTACATGTCTTCCTAGTGGACTTCATCATGGGGTGATGATAATACCCCCCATTACATGTCTCCCGAGTAGACCTCATCATGGGGTGATAATACCCCCCCAATGTGTCACCCTGACATGGACTTTCATGGTGTGATAATACCCCCCATTATGTGTCACCCTGACATGGACCTTCATCTGGTCATAATACCCCCACTATGTGTCACCCTGACATGGACCTTCATCTGGTGATAATACCCCCACTTAGTATCACCCTGACATGGACTTTCATGGGGTATTAATACTCCCCCATTACACATCTTCCAAGTGGATCTTATGTGGTGATAATACCCCCCCATTATGTGTCTCCCGAGTAGACCTCATCATGGGGTGATACTACCCCATTGTGTCACCCTGACATGGACTTTCATGGGGTGATAATACCCCCCCCATTACGTGTCTCCTGCATGGAACTCATCATGGGGTGATAATACCTCCCAATATCTGTCATCCTGACATGGACTTTCATGGTGTGATAATACCCCCAACACATGTCCCCGAGTAGACCTCATGGGGTGATACCCCCCCCGATGTGTCACCCTGACATGGACTTTCATGATGTGATGGTAATACCCCCCATTATGTGTCACCCTGACATAGACTTTCATCTGGTGATAATATCCCCCACTTAGTATCACCCTGACATGGACTTTCATGGGGTGCTAATACTCCCCCATTGTGTCTTCAGAGTGGACCTCATCATATAGTGATAATACCCCCCATTACATGTCTCCTGAACAGACCACATCATGGGGTGATACTACCCCCCATTATTTGTCACCCTGACATGGACTTTCATGGGGTGATAATACCCCCATTACCTGTCTCCCAAGTGGACCTCATCATGGGATGATGAGAATACCCCCATTATGTGTCTCCTGTGTGGAACTCCTCATGGGATGATGATAATTCCACCCATTGTGTATCACCCTGACATGGACTTTCATGGGGTTATGATAATACCCCCCATTGTGTTACCTTGACATGAACATTTATGGGGTGATAATACCCCCCATTTTGTGTCACCCTTGCATGGACTTTTATGGGGTGATGATAATGCCCCCGCATTGTGTCACCCTGACATGGACATTCATGGGGTGATAATACCCCCATTACATGTCTGAGTGGACCTCATCAAGGGATTATAATTCCTTCCATTGTGTATCACCCTGACATGGACTTTCATGGGGTGATAATACCCCACCATTGTGTCACCCTGACATGGGCGTTCATGGGGTGATAATACCCCCATTACATGTCTCCAGAGTAGACCTCATCATGGGCTGATACCCCCATCACGTGTCTTCCTAGTTGACCTCATCATGGGGTGATGACAATACCCCCCATTACATGTCTCTAGAGTAGACCTCATCATGGGATGATGATAATACGTCCCAATATCTGTCACCCTGATATGGACTTTCATGGTGTGATGATACCCCCAATACATGTCCCTGAGTAGACCTCATGGGGTGATGATAATACCCCCCATTATGTGTCACCCTAACATGGACTTTCTTCTGGTGATAATACCCCCCACCTAGTATCACCCCAACATTGATTTTCATGGTGTTAATACTCCCCCATTATGTGTCTTCTAAGTGGACCTCATGTGGGATAATGCCCCCATTCCATGTTTTCTGAAGACCACATCATGGGGTGATACTACCCCCCTCCATTATGTGTCACCCTGACATGAACTTTCATGGGGTGATAATACCATGACCTGTCTCCCGAGTGGACCTCATCATGGGATGATAATACCCCCATTGCGTGTCTCCTGTGTGGAACCCATCATGGGATGATTATAATTCCCCCCATTGTGTATCACCCTGACATGGATTTTCATGAGGTGATGATAATGCCCCCATCCTGACAGACTTTCATGGGGTGATGATAATACCCTCATTACATGTCTTCCTAGTTGACCTCATCATGGGGTGATGATACTATCCTCCATTACATGTCTTCTGAGCAGACATCATGGGGGGATGATACCCCCCCCATGTGTCACCCTGACATGGACTTTCATGGTGTGATACCCCCCATTGTGTCACCCTGACATGGACTTTCATGGTGTGATGATACCCCCCATTGTGTCACCCTGACATGGACTTTCATAGGGTGATGATAATGCACCCATTATGTATCACCCTGACATGAGGATGGAAAATAAGAGCACAGTACTACGTCTACACTGGACTGTGCTGGAAAGCATTTGGCTTCTCCTTGTGAGAGACAGTGGCACCCATGAGAGAACTCTTTTGTGTTGCATGTCTTTGTGAAGACTTAAATTTCTATGCGGTCCCATCCAGATTGCATAAGCATGTTTCTAGCTGCCATGCATGTTCTGATAATGTAAGTCATCATATGTCCCTCTGGAGAATGTCCTTCCCCGGGTTTGTGACTACCATTTTATTTATAGCAGCCAATTGTGCATTGCTTGCCAAATATGGATATCAGAAACAAATATACTGATCAGATCCGGTCCTACCAATGAACCCTGTGGTACTTCATTGCTTACTGAGTTGATCATAAATAATCACTCTACCAACCATCCTCTAGTCCCAGTCAAAGGCATTTCTTACCTTGCTGACCATTTTGGGGGTGATGCCTTTTATTTTTTGAGATACCCGTGAAGCACAGTAATAAAGGTTTAGGTCAAGTCCAGAGCTGCCATTTCCATAGGATCTCTTCTTATCCACCACAGAACTTAATCAAATGATCCTCACAAAATCTGTGTAGTGGGAAGCCTTGCTCTCTCCTAGCAAGAGAGAAATTAACATTCTTGTACTGTAGCACTCTTGTCAGGCATCATCCTTTTCATAAACATCCTTGGAAGAGAAGTGAATTTTTCAACATAGATACGTGAGGTTAGAATGATTTGCCCTTAGCTTAGCTAGTTGTTTAAAAAGAGTCAGCAATATTAAACAAAAAAGAATTAAAAAAATGAGGGATCCAAGTATAGAATAATATGTAAGGAGTGGAGCTACTTGGAAAAGAAGAGTGAAAGACATATGTGATATGCTTAGTTATTTGCCATAGGGAAATTTGCAGTAGCAGAAGAGAATGAGCGATATTCACAGGTGACTGCAGGAGAAAGACATTGTAATGGACTGTCTAGTCAGGTGAGAAAGGACAGAGTTGGAGAGGAGGAACTAACAGGAAGCTATTAAATGTGTTTGGACTGAAAAGGTGTGGGGATAACAGGACAAAAGGATTTGGGAGGGGTTATTAAAGAAGTGCAGACAAGTGGAGTGTCACAGACAGGAACAGAAGAAAATGTGGAGCAACATTTGGGGGCAAACATGACAAGTGATAAAGGAGAGACAGAAGGGGCCATGCAGGTGTAACTAGGAGAAGACCTGAAGGGTGGACACTGAGTACCACTTACCTACAGCGGAAGGACAGAAGGAGAAAAGAGCAGAACACTACCTCAGAGAAGGTTGAGGATCAGAGCACCAGATAAGGCTTGTAGGAAGATGATCAGAACATTAGAGAAGATTTGTAGGAAGAAGACCAGAACACCAGAGAAGACTTGCAGGAAGAGTGCAAGAAGGAAAATGATCAAGGAGGGAGGCAGCCACTACAGATTATAAGTATGGAGGAAGGCTGTACATAGCAACAGTAATGGCATGAGATAGGAAATAAATAAGACTACAGACAGTGCTTAGATGAACAAGATGGGTTTTGTGATTAGATACTCAGTGTTCAAGAGTCTTGACGAAAAAGACAGAAGACTAGATTGCAATGAAAACAATCTTCAGGCTTACACATAGTAAGATTTGGAAGGAGATGATATTTGGACAAAATGAGAAATGACTGAGCACATGCCATGTTGCATGTAAACCCCCAATGATCTATCAGATAAATCAATTGAGGTATAGTAAGTAGGGGCAGAGAAATGGCAGAGATAATGGGATTGGTGTGTGTAGGAAGCATTCTTAGAAATGTTATCTGTGCTAACAGCCACACTGATAAAGGTGAGATTCAGAAGTATAATGGCCAGGGGAGACCAGTTCTACAGAGACAATCTGTATCATAGCTCAGGAGCAGAAGCTATGTTGTAAGCACTGGTGGAAAGGCATGTTTCCATGATCAGTGGTGGCTGGTGACAAAGCAAAGGGAGGGGCTGCAGGAAGCAATTGAAAGGCGAGACCTATTAAAATGATGTAAATCTCAATTACAGCAGATCTGTGACCATTTGCACCCTTATGTGCTGTCATACAAGTTGTGTCCGATTACTAAAGTGACCCTGTAAACAGTCACTACTGCCATTTAGTTTTCAAGGCAAAAGAGAAGGGAAAGTAGGTTGCTGTCTTTCTGTACCACATGCTTGGTCTCACACATATAGGCAATTTAGAGTATCAGATTCAACTTATGGCATGTCTATGGAATGTGGGAAGAAACTAGACTGGGTCAGTATCCACTCTTTATGGTGAGCATATTGACTGTATACACCTCAGGTGTATGACTGCAATGAAACCCTAGTCAAAGGACTCCATGTCCCCCAAGCTACACAATGGTCCCCTCCTGCACCTCCACACTGTCCCCCCCCAAAATCATCCCCACATCATTCAAATAACTTACCTCATTTTCTTTTGCAATCTCACATTTAACCTTTTAACACACCTTAAATGACTAAGACTGCACTGTAAAGAGTGAAAAGGATGTAAATAAACCGACCTGGGCCATGAGCCCCCCCACCTATTGTAGAGTTCTAAATGTTCTGAAGTACATCTTTTAAAAACTTTTGATCCCCTGATAACTTGAACAAAAATCATGAACAAGGAAAGAAATTCAGACTTTAATGAGAAATTACATCTAAAGCTAACAAAACAGTGGTTCCCAATAAAGTGGCAGGCCAAATGCTTGCAAGAATATATAAAACTGTAGTGCCTGCCTCCCTACCACTTCAAAAAATATAGCTACCCTTCTGTACATCCCTCTGGTGTTTATATTTGGATGAAAGTAAACGAACCAATGGCCAGAGGCATACATTATAAAGCTGAAGGAGGAATCCAGAACACCTGGATAAAGTATACGAAAAGACAGGAAGAATGTACAGACTACACACCGAGGGAATCAGACCCAAAGAGTACCAAACACTGCGAGACAACGGCTCTACTGTGCCAACACTCAGTTGCTTTCACCTCCAACTTGCTCTGACCAACACAGACAGTCACTTATGTATGATGCCAATGTTTGTGATGAAAAGTGAACAGCTTGCTAGTTTTAGATACACTGCAATTTCTCCACTACGGAAAACCTTCCACATCTGTCAATCACAGCCACTTCAATGACTGACTGTACACCTCAGAACTTTGATTGAGATGAAATGAATTAGTGTATAACTTGGTGTAACGTATCCTAACATTTGTGAACTGGGCATCTGACCTCTGACACAGCAAAATGTCAGGAATGTACAGGCTGATATACTAAGCCCTGGTAATCCTGTATCTTTCTTATTGCTGTTGGACATTATCTGGGTTGTGTTTTATGAATCTTGGAAGACGGCAGCTGAAGCTGGAGGAGTCAAATGAAATCAGAGAAGTAAAAGTCAAGAGTAATGAAAACATAGCAAGTATGATTGGAAAGAGGGATAAAACAATTTATTTGCATACCTCTCAAATTTACAGATTTTTTCACAGAGTGTCCATATTTTGGACATCATATTTTTGATCTATTTTTTTTTTCTGGCAAATTAGTGGCAAATCATTAGACTGAAGTTAGAAAATAATGACAGGCATTTGAGTTTCAGACTTCATACCCTTCAGAAATTTCACAGTAAACAAAACATGTTATTTTATCACCTTCTAAGTTTGCAAGTGCCCACTTTTATTAATGGCTTTGTCCAGATCTTTTGATGTAAGTAGTTGAGAGGTATGTTCATTTATATATTGAAATGTGCAGGTATAAGATGGGAAGTATACTAAAGGGTGACATAAGGAGGGAAACATGGAAGACAGTGATCCACTCATTTATACCATAATATGGGATTTGAGAGGAAAAATAAACAAAGCAACAGGAAGGTTCTGGATGGCGAAGGAGGTAATCCCCTCTTCAGGATCAAAGAAGAATGCTTAAAACTGAAAGTAGACATCTGAGATTATTTTGACTGTGTGATTAATGCATTAACCCATGGGGGTCTATCCTGACCAATGCCAACCTACAATCTACTTATACAAAATCTGCATATCCTTTCAGTGGGCAACAAGATGGTAGTCTTAGACTTGGTAAAACACCAGCTGCATAGCAAGCAGATCACAGATTGTGATGGCACATGGTAATGGTACATAAGGGTGTGAGGAAAGTGGAGTTACTAGGGAGTCCCAAACAATTAAGGATAATATATTAGTTTTATATTTATACAATTGTCATTCAATATTGATGCACTGTGTCCGTGTGTGTGTGTGGGGGGGGGTGGAATTTGATAAGACAAGAATGGTTTTACACATGTAGGCTAAGATTTAACACAAATTAATTCATCTTGGAAGAAAAAACTGCTTCCAACTAGGGACAACATGTTAGGAATAAAACACTATAATCAATAAATGTGGAAAAATGAAAAGGAATATTTGTTTCAGTTACCTATCTATGGAAAATCATTGCAAGACGTTCACAAGAAAAGCTGCTGGGACCCTAAGATTTATGGTGCAACATCACAAGAAGAAATCGAAAGGTTGTTGTTATTCTTCCATATAGCCTGTGACATGGCATCTTGAGTACTATGTGAAGTTCTGGGACCCTCATCTCCAAATTTCATGCAGAGAATAGAAACAGGACTGACCGTGCTGAAGGGAGGCCCACCAATATTGCAGAAGTTCAGTACCAGAAGCTGTATTAAAAAAAAAAAGATTTGTGGAATATGAAGTGCATACTCGAGGAAGATAAATGTAGTACTTAAGATGACTCAGTAAAAACTACTAAAATTCTGGAAGGCAGCATCTTTCTGAGATGGAGTTGTAAACAGTTAAAGGGCAACATTTTAGGACAGAACAGTGGAGATGTGGAACCATTTTTTCAGTGATAGGAATGTAGATATATACACAGTCTCCCATAAAAAAGTTAATGGTTTCAGCAAATTTGAAAGCATTTGAAGTGACATGAAGCTGTCCTGAGAGAAGGAGGAGTTAACTGAATACAAGTTTAATTGCAGTGACAGTTTCTCCATAGAATGGTTAAAGGATTGACTAGTTGGACCTACATTTTCCTTATGTGCAACATATTCTGCTTTTACATACTTCTGAACAACATTCTTCAGTAAATGTAGTGCTCATTTAATTACATTTTTGTACAGAATAAGTGATAAAATCTACAAACATATGACAGTGCCTTGTTATTCCCATACGAAACCTAACTGACTGAACTCATGAGTCAGTGTTGCACTTTCAGGCCAGTAGGTGGCACTACTGCAGAATATCTGCCAAAGACAGCTCACTCACTTTAGACCAAATTATTTATTTATTTTTTTTTATTTCCAGCTCTGTTTATATCACATCTACAGGCAAAAGAAATGACACATGGTCCACTGAAGGCATCTGTGCAAAGCTGCGAGTTTGTAATTGTTGTTGTGGACATAGGACATATGTTATCTGGCTCTTTCTGCCCTTTATCACCGTTGTTCATATCAGTCTTTCTACCATGGTTTCCTTTTCCTCCCTTTTGTGGTTACATCTCCCCTTTCAGCTTATTCCATACCATTCCACTTGCCTATACTCTTCTGACAACTATCACCTTGTCTAAATCAGATGCATGCAGTAAACATCATAGTCTTACCCCCACTCACATGAATGGAACATCCTCATACTGTTAACACTAAACTGTCATATGTTGATGACATTAAGGATCGCTACCAAAGCCTCACAGAACTCCTAAAAGTAGACATCAGTCACCCCAAATGTATTTACTACAAGCACCCTTTCATAAACATGTCACCAACAGAATACCACTTCAGTGTCTAATAATCTGGAAAGATTCTCATAATTGTTTATTAGAGGGGAAAAAAAAAGGCAGGCCAGTGTATGGCTGCCATAGCCCAACAACTCTGGGTCAATAAGCTGCTGGCCAGCTGCCCAGCGTGGGTTAACTGGGATAGCTCTGTTGAACAAAAGCTGTATTAAAGCCACCTACCAAACATGAACTAAGAATTGCAACTGTTGATATAGGTTCACTTACAGGATGGAGCTTGGAAGTGGATGCCATGACAGTAAGGAGGAGGCTGGACATCCTCAGTATCCAGGCGAGGAGATGCAAGAGCAGTGGAGCAAAAAACACAGATTGGGATCCATACTTCTACTTCTCAGAAGGAGGAAAGACTAGAAATGGTGTGAGTTGTGGTGAGGTAGGCTTCAGAAGACAAGGAAGCCTGTCATCAGAATTAGTAATAGACTCGTGGGATAAGGCATATTGGCCTATGCCGCACAGCAGGAATGAGGAGAGGGTATTTAGGCTGCAGTTACAAAACCCACTACATAAACCAGGACAGCATGAGTTAGTGTTGATAATGGGGACCTAAAAGCACATATCAGGACAGACAAAACACAAGTGAAACAAATGCAATAAAGAAGAGACCATTCTATACTTTTGTCTGGCAAATGTCTTGATGGTGACCAAAACATGTTTCAACAATTTCAACAAAGACAATCACAAGATTGCATACAAGAGTGGTCAACATGCAACTCAGGTAGACTTTCTCCTGGTAAGCAAAAGGCACTATGTTAGACTTAGTAATTGCAAAGTAATCCCATGTGAAAGTCATCCCACAGCATAACCCACTAGTTGCCACAATCAGTTGCAAGCAATGGATAGAGAAGGCTCTCATATCAACAGAGACTAGACTGAAGACCTGGAAGTTGACTGGAGAGGAAGAAGAAATAAGTAGAATGGAAGAAGAATGACAGTACCTCAAAACAGCATATGTGAGGACTGTAAAACATAGATGCAGCCAAATCAGGGGTAGAAATAAAGTACATAAGGAAAGTTAGTGGTGAAATGCAGAAGTCCAGGAAGTCATAAAAAGGAAGGAGTGCAAGAAAAAGTGGGAGACAGAAAAGATAAGACCAAGAAAGAATACTGTTTAGCTAGCAAAGAGGCCTAGACAGTAGTTGCTATAGTGAAGAACAAGACATCAGAGGCATTCTACCAGCTTCTGGAAACAAACTCAGGAGATGGCACAAACAAACTGTCAGATTTCAAGGTAAGACAAAGAAAAAGAAGATGGTCCTCAGATTCCTTTTATAAGGGATGTCAGAAACAACCTGTTCACCAGTCCACAGGGCATCAAAAGCAGAAGGTGTGTTTCTAGCAGCTTCTGAATGAATAAACTCCCAGAGAATATGTACTGCCCTATACACAGCCTACACTGAAAGAAGAGGAATCCACACACAGCATTAAAGAAAATGAAGTCTGGGAAATCTGCAGGCTCAGATGAGGTTACAATAGAAATGATAAAGATGTGCGAGTTATGGGAGAAATGGCTCATCTGAGTAATCATAGCAGAATGGAGAAAAAAAAAGCATATCCCGGATGACTGGAGAATAAGCGAACTAGTGCCATTATATATAAACAATGGGGACATTCACAGCTGTGGGCAGTATAGAGGTAGACTCCTGTCACACTGCATGAAAGTTCTGGACATGGTTCTTGATAACAAATGTGCAGAGGAGTAGAAAATGAGATGAACAGTTTGGATTCATATTAGGATACAGCACAACCAACCCACTGTTTGCAGTGAGACAAGTAGTTGAGAAGAAGCTAGCTAGCTATGAAGAGAGGCCAACAGGACATTCCTATACTTGGAGAAAGCATATGACAAGGCCCCAAGAAAGATGATTTGGGCAGTTCTATGATGGTTCAAAATCCCAGAAACATTGGTAGAATTAGTGCACAAGGACCGAATGACACAAGTATCAATAGTATTTGGACTCAGAGGGGCTCCTAGCGAAAGTGGAAGTGGGTGTGCATCAAGGTTCATCTGTTAGACTACACAGGTCAGAGGAGACACCAACAAAGATGCTGTATACAGACAATATGGCATTGCAGGTAGAATCTGAATAAGAACTTTAGCAAAAGATAGGAGAATGGAATGTGAAACTGAAGGCACATGGGATGAAACTTGAGTACAGCTAAAACAGTTGTAATGGTAGCAAATGGGTGACTCGGAACAAGCTGAGAGTTGAGATAGAAGGGAAAATAGTGGAACATGTGGTGACAACCCACCACTGGACCAGTAATCAAGCAACCACTGCCACCAGTGGTGGACGGGGACGTACACTGAGGATAACAGTTACACACAGTATTTCCAGATTGAGCTTTCTGCATCAAGTGCAATTTCACTTAAGAACGCACAAAGATTAAAGTCAATCCAGTGGCTGGATTCTCCCTCTCTCAACATCCCCAAGTAAGACTCCGCACTGGCACAGCTATAGAGTTGAAGTCTCAGCAGAGTGGCTGAGACAAGACTGCCATCACCCACTTTATCCAACCAGTGCTTCATGTCCCTGCCCAAGTAGCTGACACTTTGAGATTTGATTTATGCACACACATCTGGAAAAGGCTGGTACAGGTTTACTAAATATGCCCCATTTTGCCCAGATTATAAGGTGGTTATCATTGCTACCAGCCAGCTCCTTATCAGCTATTTTAAGGCCCTTAACAAAGGGTGTCCAATCTTGCTGTGTAATGTTACTATTAATAAAAATAGTAGTTTGAACAAGAGCAAGGCTATTAAGAGTGGCCTACACAGTGTCACCAAATAAATATGCAAGTACTCTCAGAACTTAATTATCTTTACAAAGATCAGCCACAGAGAAATGTTTAAATATGTTTAATAAAGAAACAAGAACATACTCTGTATATATTCACAGTGAGATCAGAGTTCAGAATCACATGAAATATTTAAAACAATGCAGGACAGTCTCAAAAAAAGAAAAATATCTAAACTAAGCTTCACTATATTCCTGATTATATCCAAGAGAGTTAGTAAACCCTAGAAACTTACTTCGTCAGAGCAAGGCAGATGTAATGAATGGTTCTTGTTGTTGCCAGGTCCAAGGCAGAGTACAGAATGCTGTCTCTCAGAGCTCTCAATGTCTCAAATATTACTGCTGGGATAGCTTGCAGAATGACATCATTTTTGTCATCTATCGCAGGTGAAACCCTCATTGCTGGAAGCTAGCAGTATTTAGCATCTACCTGTGAAAATACATAGATCTCAGATCTTTGGCAGATGCTGGAAGTCATAAAACAATTTCCTCCCTTCATGTTTTCAAGGCTAGTAATTATTTCACCTTAGAGACTCAACAGAAAGCTCCCTAGTTTTAGACATTGTCTCTCCTTACTACATTGAAACCAAAATATATCATCTTTTATTGCATAACTAAAATAATTTAATTTCAGCTATTTTTCTGACGTTTTGCTGGACTGAAGTTAACCTCCTGTTTTCCTGTTTCCACTGTTAAAATGTATACATGTATACATTTAAACAGGTACAATAGTGTATACATTTCTGTTCTCTTCCAGCAGGGCACACTGTGGGTACATCTTTAAGCTCAGCACTTTACAAAGTACCTTTTTTAACATACATGTCTGTATAAAACAAGTTTGATATATACATTCCATACAGTTGTAACATAAAACATCTTACATGAATCATGTAGATATTCACAAATGACACAATTATTTACAATTTCCAGATAGCTGTGCTGGCAGTATCTCCCTTTGTCACAGCTGCTTATGCTTATCCTGCTCTAACTGGTTAATCAGACACCAGTGCAGCTAATCAAATATGATGCACCTGGACTGAAGTCAGGGCTTCATCTGTATATGCCACAAAGCAAGTATACTTACTATATATATATATATATATATATATATATATATATATATATATATATATATATATATATATATATATATATTTTTTTTTTTTTTAGGCATCTCCAATATGTGAGTGAACTAACCAGAGGGAGCCATCATCCAGGCAGCCACTGAAGCATTTGTGTCATAGCACACAGAATGTAATCTAATGGCATTTCTGTTTAGGCCCTGGATGTCATGGGTAGCCAAGTCACTGGCCACCAATGCTTTGTATGTTTGTGCCAACTCCCAACCTCACTTTGGAAGCCAAACCACAATTAAAAATGATTGCAAAACTGGCACCAGTTGCAAGTAGCAAAGCAGATAATTGTGCTACCACACCCTCTGACCTTGGTACTAGTTGGACTTTAGTCCTCTAGATCATAGCTTGGACGTCTTTATCCCTGTGTGCTGCAGGGCCAGTTAGACTTCTGATCTCTAGTAAACTCTAAACCATTTGATCAGGCAATTTAAAATGTATAACTTCCTGAACCTTAGCACAAGTTCAGAAACTCTAACTCCTGCACTCCCATTTCCCACATGTGATCTTCTGTCATTGAGAAGTTAGCCAACCATGTCATAACAGTTTTAGCTGTATGATTTTGTTAAGCACAAGACTACTACACTGTGTTTTTAGGGTTATTAGGATCCTAGATGTACTCATTTATGTGAGACACTGTAGGAGAGCAGCAAATCCAGCAGACATGCCTTTACATCTGTTAATTAGATCTATCCTTTTAAGTTCCATCAGCACACAGAAATGCCTCAACTTTATTATGGCATTTGTGTAAGTTTTCTAAGTGGGAGTTTTTCCACCAGAGTGACTGCATTTTGATTACAGCCAGATGTAAGTTGTCATTTTAGACCATTTGAGTGAAGACTGGTACATGAGAACAAACCACTTACCTAGCTGATTCTCACAACTGTTGCTTGTTTGGATCAAAACCAGCTGCTACTCCCATTTAGAAACCTTCATCTTCTTCAGCACCTCCCTTTAATAGACCCAAGTTTCACTTTCAGTTGGTCTGAAGTACTGGCCTATAAATATATGACGATGTCTTTAAACCAATCTCCCTCATTCTCTTGTCTCTCCATTAGTTTACTAATCAACATCTCCCATCAGTTCCTGTATATCCCCAGTGATGCAGTATTTAATGCTCGCATTATATAGAAGTAATAATGCTCAAAGTAGCCATAATAAGGAAATAATGGACCTCCAGGGTGCTTTGAGGAATGACCCATGAGTGTTGTGCCTCTATAGTCCAGGAAGTATTTCCCTAAAATGCTCACACTGGAGAACATTTAAAAAAAATACCCCCATTTCTTCTTGACAAGATATGTTTTAAGACATTGTGTTTACTTTTTTAGAAAGGGTAGTCCCTTTCCTTTTTCATGTAGAGTAGACCATTTCAAACTTTTATAAAGTTTAAATCTGTGGTAGTGTTCTCACAGCAAGAGGTTCACAGATCTGATTCATGGTGTGGTACCTTATCTGTGGCATCTAGAAGTCCTCTTTGTATACACATTTTTTTTCCTCTGGGTGCTGCAGGTTTCCTCCCAGATTCCAAAGATATGCATTTGCCATAGAGGTAATGTGTCACACTTAAAAATCAAGACAGGGCTATCAAGACAGGGCTAAACACCCAGTAGCATGAATATTGGTTCTAGCTGTTAGTCCCTGTTGATGTGACAACATGGGGGGTTATTAAGGGATTTTAGATATACATTAGTGTGTGAGTGTGCATGGAGAGGTATGCATGTCATTTCATGCATAGTTCTGCTTAGGAGTGTAAAAATACTCTAAAAGAGAACATTTTGCATTGTAATACTTTTCTGACCACACCTTCACATTCTGCTTTGTATGTATATATGTATTTATATTGAACATTAACATAACACTACATCCATCCGCACATCTGAGTGGAGTTGTGAAATTTTATATTGCACATTCTAGTAAGGCAGAACACAAAAAGAAGGGCACCCCTGAAAAAAAATACAACCTTTTGAATTTTTCTTGTCTGGAAATTAGGGAAAAAGAAACACAGTTGAGATTATAGTCCTTTTCTGTACTTCAGTGTTACATGGAGGTGAAGTGACATTGTAATGTTTGCACTTTACAGAAATTGAAAAGACTCTAAAAATAAAACTATTTACACACTACATCTAACAATTAAACTGACAATAGGTTAGCAATTTGACAGATCTTACAAGACATCAAAAGACAGGAGATGCATTCACTAGTTCCTTGGTAGGATTTCAGAGCCAAGAAACAAAAGTAATAAGGGTGTGGTTAAAAAAAAAAAAAATCCACCCTGCAGTATTTTGTGCTTGAGAAACGCATTAGCAGCAGAAAGGGAGATTTCATCAGACAATAGTGATGCAGAGGCATACAAATTAATTAGCATGAATGTAATTCATGGCTAAATGTCATAGGTAGGTACTAGACTATTGGCCCTGGGGTCTATACAAGCCCAGCCAAAAAGGTACCCTGGCTTTTGCCACCCAAGAAAATTATTTTCCTGTGCCACTGTCGAGCAGAGGTAATCCCAGGGTGAATTTTCTATTTCCCATACAGTCAAGAGTTTTCTTGAAGAGTGCTAATGAGGAGCTTTGTTTGATATAGATAGGTAGTTTATTCCAGAGTATGGGAAGTCTCTGGGACAGGAATCTATCCCTCCGGCATGTTCTGTTTATTGTGGTGACAAGGTTTAGGTCCCTAGAGCATGTAGCTCAGAGGGATTGGGATTTCTTTAAGTGGAGTATGGCCAACAGCTCTGGGTTTGACATAGCTTTGTATGTTAGGAGATCACCTCTGAGTAGGCGATATGAGATGGAGTAAAGCTGGAGTTTTTTGAGACGGTCTGTGTAGGCATCTGTTTGAGGCTGGTAATCCTCTTTGTGAGGTATTTCTGCGGCCTTTCCAGTTGTTGTAGATGTCTTGTAAGGTACATACCAAAAGGGGTGTTGTACTCTATAATGGGTCTGATGAGTAGAGGGGAACAATGACCTCTTTTTCTGGATGAGAAACCTTTTGTGAGGAGGTGTGCCACACAGGATTTCCTGACCACTGTGGCAATGTGATTATCAAAGGAGAGACTACTGTCCACCTGTGTCCCATGGTCTCTTATCACACTTTCGGTGTTAAGTATTGTACCACCTATGTTGTAGTTCATGGGTACAAGAAGTTTTACCAAAGGGGATGACAATGCACCTTTTGGCATTGAGCTTGAGGCCATGGCTTGACACCAGGCATCTGTCTTACTGAGACCCTTTTGTAGGATGTCCACATCATTAGGAGTTTCGATTATGGCTCCTAGTTTGCAGTCATCTGTGAACTTCATTAGCCAAAGACCTTCTGTGTTAGCCTGTACTTCAGAGAAGTAGATACCAAACAGGAGAGGACCCAGGACTGAACCCTATGGTACTCCACTTGTCACTAGTCTGAAGTCGGATTTGGAGTCTGCTACTTTCAGTGTGGGTTGTCAGTGAGCCAGTTGGCAATCCATCTTGTGACATAGGGATTTATACCTAGTTAGTTTAGTGAGTTTATCTATAATTCCAGAGTGGGGGATGGTGTCGAAAGCCTTGGCAAGATCTAGATAGGCTGTGTGAACCACCTTACCCTTGTCTATGGCTTTGGTGGCTGTGTGAACCACCTTACCCTTGTCTATGGCTTTGGTGACTGCTTCAAAGAAGTCTGTCAGGTTTAGGAGACATGATCTGCCTTTTACAAACCTGAACTGGGTGGGGTCCAGAGTTTGGAGATTACCAATGTCTTTGTTTATAAGTTCCATGGCCTTGCAGACCAGGCTCGTCAGGCTAATGGGGCGGTAGTTCCCAGGGTCCATGGTGGCTCCCCCCTTGTGGTGTGGGATAACCATTGCTGTGTGCCATTCAGCAGGCACAAAGCCTGAGATGTGGCTATGATAACATGGTACTTAGGTGGGGTGCCAGTTCGTTCTGTAGTTCGTGTAGAATGCAGCCTGGGATGTTGTCTGGTCCCATGAATGCTGTGTTCTTGGCTTTGGAGAGTGTTGTTTTTACCTGTGCAGCCGTGATTACAGGAACTTTGCATTCTTCTGGTATAGAGATGGGCTCTTTAGGGGATGAGAGGGGGGTAAAGTTAGCACTGAAACTATCTGCCAGGATGTTGGCAATATCAGTTGGGTCTGTATATTTAGTGCCATTGTGCTGTAACTCAGAGCCGATCTGAGTGTTGCCATTGGGATTCTTGATATAGCTATAGATTGCTTTGTGGTTGTCTTTAGAATCAGTGGCAATTTTGTTTTCGTAACTAACTTTGGAGGATTCTATCAGAGATCGCAGCTTCTTACTGAGGCTGACTAGGGAGCTCCTCCACTTGTGGGATTTTACTCTGTTTATGGCAGGGGACCACCAGATTGGCTTCCTTTTTTTGGAGGATAGCATCTTGGTTCTGTTTGGGATAGCACGATCCATGCACTCATGTAAGTGCTTATAAAGTGCAATTGTGTAGGATTCAGTAGTTGTAACTGTATTGTCCATCTGCATGGGTGTCATGAAGTTCACTACTTCTGTCTTAAGAAGCATGAAGTTGGCTTTGGAGAAATTTTTTACCATGGTTTCCTTAATGGGGGGTGGGGGCAGGATGTAGATATCCAGGGTAATTAGCTTATGGTCGGATCGGACCAATGAGGTGTTGACTTCAGGTGTAGAACACCAGTCACTCATGTTGGTAATGACTAGATCTAGGATATTGTTGCCCCTGGTGCCATGGCAATAGTAGCTACAATTTGGGTATTGTGGGGCTCGGGTATTAATGGACCTCATGCTGAACAGTTTATTTTCATGCAGTTAACAGTGGTAGCCAATGCATCATATTAGCACAGACATCCCCCATTTACTTTCCTCTCATATTCATAATATACATATTTCACACCTACCTGCCCTGTATTACAAGAGGTCTTTTCCTGGTCTTGTTAATCATGGATGATTGCCACCGGTCATTGATGTCCAAAGTTTACTCTCCAGCTCATTCAGAATATCTATGGAAGTAAAAAAGCTGACAGACCAGTGAATTTTAAGTTTGCAATCAGCAATTTTTGCTTTGTTTTTCAATTGAAAGATAAGCCTAATGTTGTCTATCCCTCTCCTTCATAAAGGTCAAAGTGTTGCAGACATTGAATAACTCCCGAGATCCTCATAAGTTCTGATAGCTAATTAGCATAAGTAAATATAACAAATTGATTCTCTGTGCAGTGCAGGATTTGCACCAACTTGCATTTTCCAGTGAATGAGAAGAAATTAAAAGTCACTATTAGAGAGACAATGTAATCCTCAGTGATTTACCCCAAAAGTAAAAGGGAGGGACCCAAAAATATGCAGCAAAATCAGTAATTCTGCAAAAATCATGGAAACCTAGAGGAATGATTCATTGAAATGAAGTGGGTATTTGAGAGGTGTAGACTTTGGGCTGGTGCAACTGTATAATGTAAGCAGCTTTTAAATTTTTTTGCACATAAAAACTCTTGCCACTCATATTTGAAAAAGTGAATTAACAAACAGTGTTTAATTCATATGTAAAATAAAAAAAAAAAATACAAAAAAAAAATATAACTACCCACACCTGCAAAGCATCTCTCAATATGTCTTCCTACACATTGCTGATATTATAAGTTATTGTTTCCAACCCGTGTGGCATCAGCACATCAGAGAGCAAACAGAACTTGTAGAAGAATCAGTTAAGGCAGAGCATGTTCTGGCTGTAGAGGGCACATTCTGGAAGAGATTTTCATTTAGAGAAGAATGAAAAGTTAATGACAAAAAGCAGTCACGTTAATACACACATGAAGAAACTCCATTGTTCAAAACATATACGAGTTCAGTGTGCACATTATCTTTAAGTATTTGGGATTTGTGTTTTAACATATACTTTGCTGTTCCAGTACAGTTATTGGATGACTGCCCAGTTGTATCATGGGTAGTTTTGTTTTAGAGCCACAAGTTGCTTCCCCCAATATTTAAATATGTAATATTAAAACACCTGTGTGTATAATGCTAAGCAGATGCCATTTCCCCTTAGATCCACAGTAGATTATAATTCATCTTGTGTAATATCTGCACTGACAGCATACTCCAACACTTGTTTCAACAAGGAATGCTACAATAGAGAAAACAAGGATTAGGAGTTTGCTCGCAGTGCCATAAAATCAGTAACTACATAATTGTGTATTATTTAATCCTAGCCTTTCTGCGTGGTTTGCTAGACTGGATATTACCTGTGGTTCTGTGGGAAAAGGGTAATTCTTGACTTGACCTCTACTGCATTCTCTACTTCCTTGAGAACTGGGTAGAGAAGTTGAATCAAAGACCCTTTCCTACTACAACCTGGGTCCATTAGGCCAATGGACATACATTTCTAAGCAGAATGGATGTGGGTACAGGCTATGACAGACAGTACAAGTCAGCAGTACATCAGAGTACCTTTAACATCCACAAAGCGTACATTGAGAAAGTGGTTTGAGCATTTATAGCATATGATATACAACTTTAGTGTGATTTTAAGGATCTTATAAGAAAATGAGTTAACATTTTAGTCAGGCCCCATAGAGAGACAAATGGGTCAATATAGAATGTACACTGCATAACTATCCTGTGTGTTCAAAGTGTATAAATTAATGACATAATGAATTGTGATATGCATAGCCTTATCCATGATTCACGGGACACTGCTTAAAGAAACTAAGCAAAGTAAACGAGGTGCAGACAAGACAACACTGGCAAAGTATTTTTGTATATGAAAAAGGCTGTATACATCTTGCAACTATTTTTCAGTAAATCTGCAGCAAAAGTATACAATGTCTGTAATTGTAATGATATAAAACCGGATTTTTTCCAATAAAGCTATAGCAAAGATATGAAATGTGACAACCTGTCCAAAATTAGTATTTTACTTTCTGTAAGATCCAGCTTTGAAATGAAAACTGTTTACACATATTATCACAGTGCTGGAATCCTTAGACTGTTAAAAGCTAAACTACCTTAGCTGGGATTAGAACCTTCTGGTAACCCATGAAACCGCTTTGGGGAAAATTTAAATTTCAAATTTTGATCCACCAGGAAACAAATAATCAGAAATTCTTTAACAGGCATAGAAACAGATTTATAAAAAAAGACTGTGGTAGCCGAATGCTGTCCAGTGTTAGAATATATACATTTTAATACTTAGTGCATGTACATTTGTTATATATATATATATATATATATATATATATATAAAATAATACACACTATATAAACAAACTTTTACTTTAGCAGAAAATGTTTTGACATCTACACTGTGTGTGATAACTGTGTTCCATGACTAGTACAGCTGCAAAGAGAACTGCAGATAAGGATGACTCCCTAATTCCTGACTAGTACAGCTGCAAGGATGACCAAAGACAAGGCCTCCCCAAGTCTTGAAGGTTGCCATATAATCTACCTTGAAACAGAACACAAATCAGCTTATCAACAGACTGCATGAACTTTAAAAAATGCTTTCATGAACAGGATCAAAATGGTACAAAAATGTGTATAAAAAGGACAGTAAATCTGAATGCTGTTGGATCTGATACTTTGTTAGGAGCAGTATTTTGTAGGAACACATTTGTTCTGAGGCAAATGGAGATTTGTCATTTGTATCGAGGAGCAAACCATGTGCATTAAAAGCTGTAACATATAGTAGGTGCAGTCTTACATAAATATTTTATTAGTAACTGCACTTAAGTTGCTTAAAATTGTTACAGTATTACAAAGTACCATCATAATTAATCAGTGGCAAGCTTAGCCTATATTCAAACACAGGATGAGTGGTGCCTTTTATAGGGTCACTCCAGTAAAAGCACAGTAATTAAAATTTATGAGTAAATCCTGTACAGTAATCTAGTCTTATACAGCTTGCAGCAGTACAGCTTTCAGACATCTGAATGTGGAGTGTGACTGCTGTGCAGGAAGGTCACAGTGCAATAATTTCTCAAGGTCAGTGAATTTCAAGGTTTCAAATCTGCAACTGTTTTGTTTCACTGGCTTTGAGTAACAAGGGAATTTCCAGCCATCTCCAAAATAACAGCTTGATCACCTGTCTTTTTGCTATGTGGTAAGACTTTTCTGTGTCACTTAGGGGTCATAGTACAAATTGTAAACAGAGTTTTACTTAATGTATCAGAATGACCAGATAATTTGGGACAGGATGCAATTTTGGTACACAGCATATTGGCAAATGTAAAACCTTGTTAGGGCAAGGTGATTCATGTGCATTATGCAACTGGATTACATTTGACTCGTATTTCAAACAAAGGAATGTGTAGTGTGACCGTGCGTGTTTATTGTGCGAGTCATAGGAAAGTGCTTTGTGTGTGCAGTGTCATAAAAGTACAGTTTAGACCAGTGTTGAAAAGTTAAACTGTAGAAAAAAAAATCTTCTGATGGTAAAGAACCAGATAAAGGTGATACACTCACATTATATCCAGAAGTTAGTTATATCCTGTCACCATATGCAAAACATTAATTTCAAAAAAGTTAAAACAGCAGTCAAATCAGTTAACAATCTCCTGTAGATTGTGTTACACCATTTAGATAATATGTACAACAGTGGAATAAAGCCATTGCATATCACAAAACAGATAAGGACAGGGGTGAGGTGATTGCTGAATTGACAGAAGAATTTAGTAATCTTCTAAAAGACAGACTTCAGAAAGTTTAAACAAGATATGCAAACACTTTTTCAGAAGTGCATAGGAGCTTTAGAGTCAGCAGAACAAGCTACTGAGAAATATCAGGCAGCATGTGTAGAATTACAGGAAGAAACTCTCAAACAGCAGTTTCAAGACCAGAAAAAGCTGGTTAGTCCATCTTAATTGCAAAAGAGCAGGGAACTACAGCTAATCTGTGCACACAGTCAAGATTGTTAAAGCATACCACAGTGAAATGATAAAAAAGGCATATTTTACAACATGCTTACATTTGAAGAATGGGTAGCATATACCGCAGAATCTAATGTATGGGCAGATGCCTTAATTAAATGCTCTTGGATTTTTATTCCCAAATGTTTTATAACTTTCATCCAGTTAAATCAAAATGCTTATAAATTAGACAGTAAAATAGGATATATGACTGCCATTTTCATGGCATACACACAGGGACAGCCTCTCACAGCTAAACTGTTAGATAATTTGAAAATCACCATCTCAGATAAATTAATGTTGCAAGCTGACCATTTTAAAACTAGCATTCCAGATAATCTATCAAGGTAATAAAAGAAAAACAGAACAGTTCCAGTGCATAAAAGTCGAATAAGATTAAAGGCAGTGAAGGAAAGGCACAAGAATGACATGCATGTATTTTTTTTTTTTTTTAGAAAATAAAAATTAAACTGTCTAAAGTGCACCTATTTGAAATACAGAAGAGCAAAACTTAAACAGCAAATGTAAAGAATGTAAATATATCCATTATTAAGTGTGGGCTAGGTAGACCAATATTTTTTTCCACAGTTTTTTGTAATTGTATAATAGCACCAGAGAGCAGAGACCCTGACAAAAAAGGCATACAAAAGTAATATTACTAATATAAAGTTGTACTGGGTAAATGATACTACAAATAAAACTCTAATTTTTCTTGTCCAGGGGGGACAAAAATGTTGCATTGGGAACCCTTTTTTTTTTTGACCAAAGTGTCACAGTTTAAAAGACAGCCAGAGGAAAGGTATATGTCCAACTCTCAACACATAGCAAATACATCTTTACAAAATACTGGTATAAATATTGCATACTGCAAAGAGAAAGGGCGCTGCAGAAGGGTCTAACAGAGCTACAGGAGGAAAATAACAGGCTTAGGTGCATTAAACTCTATTATATAGAGATAGACAAACAGATTAAAATTGACAGAGCAGGGTTTTTCACAAATTGTACGTTTACAGACACAATGATTACCTACACTATGGAGATCACAGAAGAGGCACAATGGTTACCTACTATGTAGACATCAGAGAAGAGACATGAATTTTCTAAAAGACTTTTGCAACATTCTAATGCAGGTTAGGGCTTGATGTTAAGGTTACTAAATTTATAGACTGGACTAAATGTACTTTGCAGTCTTTGTATGTATAAATGCAGAAAAATTCAGTAAAAATAAAAATGAATGTATATAATAAATGTGTGGAGAGCCATGTTTAAAAAATGTACCCTCAAATACCAACTGGATTGAAATGCATGGACAGCAAACAGTCATTGTAGCTACATACTGTACAGGAAGAGTTACACATTATAATGTAACAAGTTCAAAGTAATATGCCAAGTTGTAGTTTGACCACTGGTTTTTGGACCACCATTCTATCCGTACCAGTACTGATTACCCCGGTTAAAGGAAAATTATATTGATTTACAAAATAAAACTCACAAAATTAAACATTGTGCTCATACACCTAATTGATATGTGGACAGCATTCTCCAGTGTATAGCCTAGGTTTTTAAATATTGTTGTTGTGACTTTCGGCTTTTCCTGGTTAGGGGTCACCACAGCGGAACTCCGGTCCGCTAATGATTGGCAGTTGATCATTATGTACCGAGTTGCCAGCCCTGACACAACCTTCAACGAAGGTACGCCCATTCATGCATGTCTCCACGCAGAAGACGCTCTGAGAGTCGAACCAGACAGTGTCTTACTGTGAGGCGATAATACCGCAGCTGTCTTTTAAATAAAATCCTAAGGTATTGCCTCATATAAATATTAGGCACTCTAAACTCTTTATATGAGATAATTAACAAAAGTAAACAATTAATTCAACAGTTCCAAAAAGTTAAAACAATTCTAAGTCACGAATTGTAGTAATGCTTATTATTGTATTAACCATGTGAAATTGTTTTAACTTGTTGTATCAAAAGGAAGCTGAAGGTTGTTTCCAGATGTGTTTTCTGAAAATCATGATGAAAATTATAATCTAACCAAAAAATACATATTAATGTAAACTGTGTATTTTTATTAAAACAAAGAGGAGCTCTATTTGAATATATACATTTAAATACAATGGTGCACGTTAGAATAAATAAATAAAACAAAGGGTTAAAACTTTTAGTTGAAAATGTTTTGGCATCTACAGTATGTGTGATAACTGCAAAGAGAACTGCAGATAAGGATGACTCCCTAATTCCTGACTAGTACAGCTGCAAGGACGACCGGAGCCAAGGACGACTCCCCAAGTCTTGAAGGTTGCCACATAATTTACCTTGAAACAGAGCACAAATCAGTTTATCAACTGACTGCATGAACTTCAAAAAACTGCTTTTATGAACATGATCCAAGGATGTTAAAACTGAATGCTGTTGGATCTGATATTTTGTAGGAACACATTTGTTTTGAGGTCAATTATGTGTATTTGTATTGAGAAGCAAACCTTGTACATTAAAAGCTGTAATGTATAGTACATGTTGTCTGTTACATAGATAAGTTATTTTATTAGTTTGTTTCTTAGTTTGTTTCTTTTGGCTTTTCCTGGTTAGGGGTCACCACAGCGGAACTCTGGTCCACTAATGATTGGCGGTTGATATTTACATACCAGCTTGCCAGGCCTGATGCACAACCTTCAACGAAGGTATGCCCATTCACGCATTTATCCACGCAGAAGATGCTCTAGCTGAGACTCGAACCAGACAGCATCTTACTGAGGTGACAACGCTACCGTAGCACCACCACCGCGGGTCAACTGTGCTTATGTTGCTTAAAGTTGTTACAATATTAACAAGTAACATCATAATTAACTTTTCATCCAGTATTCAATACTACTTTGCAATTTCAACTAAAATCACTTGTTTCTATTTAAAAAAAAATCAGAACTTCACCCCCCTCAGTCTGTGCATTCCTCTTGGAGTGGCTACTGAATTGCATGCGCACACATTATAAACCACAAAAATTACTGTCTTGACTAAGGCCATGTCTATAAAATTTGCCGGTTTATCTTTTGCAGCTGTATAGATTACAACAATCTTCACCGAATAGTACTAATAGGACAAGCCAGCTGGCAACAGTGGGCTTTTCATACTCAAATCTCCCTGTTGAGATTATATTTTACAAGTCTCTCTGGAAGAGTACATTATGCTTGTATATTTAAATTTTAGATGTACTGTACTTTCCATAGTTAGACCATTAGATATCACAGAAACTCATAGCTTATTCTTATGTTTATCATGATAAACTGTTAGCATTGATATTTTGGTGAGAGAGAGATGGCTTAGTTGTAGCTGAAGTAAAAATGAACTAACCATGTTGAACTTAAGTTTATAGAGAAATTTTGATCTTGGTGTACCAGTTTAGACTGGCCGGTGGGTGTGTTTTCAAACAAAACAAGTGCCAGTGTACTGAAAATTAAATTTTAACTCATCCTGGAAACTGAAGCATAAAGTAGTTTAAGTCAACATGCAAGTACCTTTGATAATCAATGTAAGGCATAGAGAGTGAAGTGGACGATTTCCTGGAAGTCACTGTTCATAACGGAGGAAAAAACAAAACAAAACAAAAAAAAAACAGCTGAAGAACAAAGTCAAAGTAAACTTTATTAAGAACCACACACATGTAGCCTAAATGAGATTTTGTGCATCAACTCAATTCTTGAGATTACAAAGGAAAGTGAAAACACATACAAGTAGAGGGATAAACATAATATACTACTACTCCAATCCATGCAGGAAAGAGCAGAGACATTTATCAACACTCATATGAAAAGAATACCCTCCAGAGTTAAATAAAACTACCCTGTTTAAAGTAATACAAACCACACTACAGATCAAAATGCCCAAGTTATCAAATATTGCACTTATACTGATTATGACTATAATAAATCTTGTACTTACTTGGAATATCTGTAAGTATATATTGCACAAATAAATAAAAATTGACGTGCCCAGACCCCTGGGACTAGTGCCCAAGATCAGAAGTCTAATCACTGTAGGATAGAAACAGTTGCTGAATCTTGTAGTCCTGCAGAAGTTACTGTGATATCTGCTGCTCGATGCCAGACAGTGCAAGCGCAGGATGCGTGTTGCCCTGTATTATTTTGGTGGCCTTTTGGATATTTCTTGCAGAATAAAGATGTTGTATCGATGGAAGATTGGAACCTGTTAACTTCTCTGCAACCCTCACCACTCTTTGTAGCACCTTCCTTTTTGCAACTGTGCAGCTTCCAAACCACACTGAAATTGCAGGTGAGGATGCGCTCTATTGTACCTCTATAGAAGGACAGAATATGAGGAGGAAGCTTAGCTTTCTTCATCCTTATTAAAAAGTGGATGTATTGGTGCACTGACTAGTTTGCTGGTGTTTCCCTGACCATGATCCTCGGATGTGTATACCTAGGAATTTCGTACTCTTAAGCCTCGCCACACTCTCACCATTGATTCTGAGTACTAGATATTTTGTTCTCCTTTTCCTTAAGTCAATGATCTTTCATCTTGCTGACATTCAGGTCAAGGGTGTTCCCCTTGCACCAACTGAGCAGAGATGTCACCTCCTCCCTGTACGCTCTTTCACCCTCCTTTGTGATGAGCCCCACGACTGTGGTGTCATCAGCAAACAATGATATGGTTGGACTTGTGCTTAGCATAGCAGTCATGGGGTCAGGATGTTCATCTATTTAGCTTTGTTTTCTAGGGTAGCCACTATTCACAAGGAGCGAGCAATTTTTAGACTCAGCTTTGGTCAAGTAGACATAGAATAAAACATGTACATCTATATTATACAAGCACAGTACTTATATAAAGTTGTAACAAATATGCACATACAGTTAAGCATAATTATATATATCTAGGTAATTAGGCTGATCCAAAGAACCTTCAGCCACACCCCAGGCCATAGACATAACATTAAACACATATGCATTAAAGTTACAATTGGATGGTATGACAACCTAATTACTGCATAACACATAACAGTAACAAAGTTTCCAAGACAACTGGAGAGCAGAAGTATTACTGCTATAAGGTAACATGGCAACTGCATAAACTATACTGTGTTACAGCACAAGATTAGATCTTGTTACATTACTACAGCAGCAAGGCAACTTTACATGGGTCTGTCTAGAGATTTATGATCTGGGTGCTTACATTCAGCTTTAACAATTAAGCAGGAGCATGGATTGGATTTGAAGGTGTATCTTTGGGTGTGTATGAAACTATTTGTTTTATCTACCCGTCTTATTTTCTTGGAAAGGGAGTTCCACATTGTGAGAGGCAAACTAGATTTTTCAAGAATGGGAAGGATAAAGGAAGACACAGTCCCCTGTATGGCTTTGTGGTGTCAAAGAAACTGTGAAAAAAATCTCTAGGCTGTAACTAAGTGGATGGCAGACATCTTGCAATGGAGTTGAGGAATAAAGCTCTTTCAGTAACAGGGAGCCAAGTTGGCTTTTTGAGTGATCTTTGTGTGTGTGCACACAAGATATATGAACTTAGGATTTTTTCAAATTGTTGTAGAGTGGAGACTGAGGAGGAAGTTGACGAAAACAGGTTGCCCACCTACAAGTTGTGGCACAAATTCAATGCAATAGCCCTTCTGGCTTGTAGTGTCTCAGGACTAGATATTTGTAAGTTACTTTCAGCTGATTTAGAACTTTTCTGGATTATTGTGTGAGAGCTTGAACAGTGTGTACAATGTCAATGTATCTTTGCCCATCTGCATCATAAAGAGATTGATCCTAATGGCATTTCTCTATTAGTGGGGTGTCAGTGTGACACTTTAGTGGTTCTAAACACCATGACTCAAGAGTTCAAATTCCCAGTTTGTCTGCAGCATTAAAATTACAGTGTAACAAAAATTCAGTTTGCAGAAGATTTTGTAATGCTGCCTTTTTATTATAATGTAGTATAGTTATAACATCAGAAGTGCTGTCAGATGGGTAAACTACAACGAGCAGGTATAGATGTAACAAGTAATATGTCCTGTAATTACATTTAGCTTTTAGAACAGGTCTGTGTTAAAGCTCAAACTAGCAGATGTTTCCCAGTTTTGGGCCAATTGAACATTTGTGGTCTGCACAATGAAACTTTACAAGAACAAGAAAAGCTGGTGAGGAGAGGGTGTGTTCAACTTCTAAGACTGAGATCAACTGCAAGATGCAGAAACAGCTAATTTTAATAGTTAAGATATAATGCAAAAAAATGCAGTATGTCACTTGTTAGAGATAGGGGTGACCAGAGATGGATTATGGTGAAATGGGGCCCTACACAGGGTACTGGATCAGGGCTCCACCACAGCCAGGCCCACACAGACATGCTTCCCTCCCTGCAGCCAGCCTCCCTTCCCCCAAAACCATGCTAGTATTCCATCACTTGGTCATCTCTCCTATTCACCATGAACATTGTTCAAGCTTTTCAGTGTGCATACTATTTTCTTAACTTCTACAGTGAAGAAAGTTTTAAATTAAATGCAAACACTTGTAATTTCAAATTTTATAGCACAAACAGAGCCATTTGCTAAACAAAACACAGTCTTCCAATGAAGATAGACTATCTTCCCTTGAAACTCATTCATTGAAACCTACATTCATAGAATACATTTGGTCTTTGCTAGATTAAATGTACGTTTGGTCCATTTTCAAATAACGGGCCCCCTGCACATTTTTAGGACCATGAATAAATGCATGTGTTCTTTAAACCACCTTCCACATTGTATTAAATTATAATCCTTGTACAATACAGTACCACTTGTTAGAGTGCGTTTTAAGTTTGTAGTTTAACAAGTTTCCAGTAAGCAGTGTTGGTTTATACATTTTGTTTCACTTACAATATTTCAGCCACGAAAGGCCACTCAAACTGCTGTCATTATCCACCAATATAAGTCAATATGCACAATCATTGCAGAAATAAGTTATCTGAATAATTGTGCAAGTCTGAAGTAGACCAAAACCAAAAAACAGGACTTGCACGAGCGCCCAAATGAAGGTCAAAAACCAAACTCCTTTGATAAGCACAAACACAAAGAAGGAATTAAAGTGCTTGTGCTTATCTAAGGAGTTTGGTTTTTGACCTTCATTTGGGCACTCGTGCAAGTCCTGTTTTTTGTTTTTTATCTGAATTCCACATTCAACGTAACGAAAAGTTTGCTGTTAGCAAACATTTCATGGCCTCATGTGTTACTGCCATTGAAAAATTGCCTGTGTTACAGTAAAAAAAAAAAAAAAAAAGTGTGTGGTAGCAATCCAATCTACCTGTTGTGGGAAGAACACACAGCCTTCTTCACCAGAAGTAGGCTACCTGTTGCACCACTGCCACTGAACACAACTATGAAACTACATGGCTGACTACAGCAGATTCATCTCAGTAATTTACAATACCAAATAAAATTAAAGGAGACTTGGCAATAGGTGTGGAGGATTAAGAAACTTGTTTGCTAATAATGAAGATCAGGGTTTGACTCTAAGCAAAGTCACTTAACTAGACAGTGCCACTAACTGGGGCTTTATGCCTACATACACATGACTGCTGCTCTGTCTGTCACTGTAGGGATTTTAGTGGGGCTTACTTGCTTTGTAGTGATGGAAGTTACACTCCTTCACATCCATTACACATGTGGATGTTAAAGGGGCAGGTTTCTGGGGCTTCCTGTGTGATGATGGAAGTCAACATGTTCCATGTCTCCTATAAGGTCCTAATTCTGTCAGTTAGTTGTGTTTTACTTCATTTACAGATTTCATGGCCACTTCAGCCAACATGGTTGCCTAGTGCTAGGTTCATCTCAGAGGGTGATGAAGTAAGTTCTGACCTTTTAAGGCAAAAGTAAACAAAGGAAGCTGTATTCGTTGAGAAACGAGCCTTGGATGTGGGTGCTGTTGTCATGGCCCAAAACAGTATTGCTACTATATTTAACATCTTAAAAAAAAAAGTTTACACTTTAATGTCTATGTAACTATATCAAAGAAAAATCAGTGACGTGTTACATAAATTGCTTAATTCCTACCTTCCCTTAAACCTCACTTCTCTTCCCAACACTATTCTGCATTTGTTGCTCCTACCAATTCCTTTTATTTCTGTGCAATTTGTTCCTTCCCTTTCCCTGAGATCTCTCTCCAGTTCTCATCTCCTTTTCAATATTAAAATATTGCAATTGCAGCTGGTTTAGATTTTGATTTCTATTTTCTAGAAATTGCTTTTGCGCTAGCCAAAGACTTTAAATATAAGGCCTTTTAACAACAATTTATGTTCTAGACTCAACTAAAAAGCTACAAGAACTGATCTTTCACTTACAGACTTTACTGCTGATAACTATTAGACACAGCCTTAACAATGCCCTTTAAGTATGGCATTTTATACCTCAACCCTTACACTCCATGGTCACAATAAAAAATTCCTAAAACCTGAATAACTGCAGTGGTTACCTATGGCAAAAATAAGTCTTAGTGGCCATTCATGGGGTCCAAAAAGCAAGTTTAAACTATTCCAGTTTACACTTATCTGAGGGGTAAGGCACCCATACTTAATGGTCATTATGGGACACATTAGCTACTCATTAACAGTAGCATTTTCTCCCTTCTTGTTGGTAAAACAGAAAGAGAACCTTTTACAGTTAAGGCTTCCTAAGATGGTTTGTAGTTTATAGTGGTAAGACATGGCTGCCCCCATTTGTCTCATCTTTCTATAGCAGTGCAGCACCTGAAATAAGAAACAGTGCAAGTGCGTCTGGTACTGGAGTAGAAAAGGTTTTCCTTAATCCTGTATGCAGATAGAGTAATGTTTACCTTTCCTAAGATGGTTCAGTCCCTGAAGAATGTTATATAGAACTTTCTCCCATTAAAGGGGTCAGATTACTAGTCACAGAACTACATGACCTCCCCCAAAATTTCTATTTTGCATTGTGTTTCACAACCTGAAAATAATTGAATCCTAAACAGTCTATGGAGATTGAGGCTATTCTCTTAATAGTGACACTTTGTCTCAAAGCACATTATTTTGGTACATTGATGTGCTAACCAATGACCAGCTGATCTGAAGTTTTACTGAAATTCCAAAGAACCAGTATGACCAGGCATTCTGCATTCTGACCTGTAATGGCCCAGAGAAAAACTGCATTGTATTGCTGGCCTTTTAAGCCTTTTCCTTTGTTCCCTCAATGTATGCATCCTGTGAGGTGAATGTTAAATTTGAGTTGTTCAGGGGACGAGGAGAGACAGACAGACATGGCTGCAGGAACACTCTTCATGGCGATGTTTTTCCTAGCCATAAGTAAATGTATTCTGTCAAAATTATGGAATTAGTTTATAAAAAGTCTGCCCTCGATGATAGTGAACCAGTCCTTCTGATGCCTTCACAGGTTTTTGGTATCCTTTGGTACAATCAGTTTATTGCAAAGTTTGTCTTGCAAATGACTGCAGTGCTAGGGAGAGCTGGTAGAAAAGGGATAACTGATTTTTGGTACAAAAGTTGATTACTCAGTGGGAGCTCAGGATGATGTGATGCAGAGCAATGGTTGTAACATTTTAATTCTAAGGCTAGCTAAACAGCATGCTGAGAGGGAGATTCCAGTTATTAATGCTTTTTTAGAAAAACTGGATAATGGCTCATTTCAGTCAGACATCCGTTATGTATAACAACCTTTTAGATATTCAAAGAACCCTTTCCATGTCAGCTTGGAGCTGCATAGAGAGGATGGTGAGTGGGTTTAGATAAAACCGGTTGGCATGGACTGTTGGACTTTGGGTCTGTCCTCAACATACTTGGTCTAGTGATACCTCCATCTTTCATTTAATAGTTCAAGTACGTGCTCTCTGAATCTTCATATAGCTACATCACATTCTTTGAAGGTGGGGTTGGGGAGGATACTTTGAAGAAACCTTCCCTGAAGAAGATTAGTAAATACTTGAGATGGACAGGGGGTATAACTGTAGTGTTGAGTCATAATATAATACTTTAGGGGTACCTATTCACTGATACAATTCCTTTAGTTCAGGGACTCCTCATTTGGGGGGATTTCACTGACCAGGAGCTGCCTAGCATAGATGTGTAAACATGTAGAGCCACCTAAACATAGCCAATGAATGGCCACATGACTGGCACTTGCAAAGAGAAGTGCCTCTCACTACAACTCCTCCCAATCCAATTGGCCATACCTATGAGTGAATGTATGACAATTGCTTTCATAAGCAAGTTTGACCAGTATGCACTATCAATGGGCATGTAAATTTGTACCAGCAACTTGACTTTGGTTAGTTAGAAATTCTAGAAAAATGTACATATAGATCATGCATGTAACTGCAGCTATGGCTTGTAGCCATCATTGCTTCATTTCTCTAAGGTACCCACTGAGCAAAACTTTGTTAGTGTGTCTACTACAGGAAAAATAAAGCAGATTTGCTGACTTATGAATTCTGGTCCTGGATTGCAGCAAATATAACCAAAAGTGTCAAAGATGCATCACGCAACCCACCCATTATGTGCTGCTCATATCATGTTTGCTAAGCATCTTAGCTCCTTCACTTTGCTGAAACTGTTCTGTTGTAATGGAAACACATTCATATAGAGGACTGAATGTAAATACTTAACCAGAACATGAACCAAACTCTAGCAGGATTTGGTCTAAGTTGTCCCAAGTTTGATGGGTGCAGGGACCCTTTTTATCCAAGACCTGTGCTACAATGCTAAAACCAATACACATTTTTAAAAGGGGGGGGGGACAGTTTAGTGTAGCCAGTAAAGCAATGCTTGTTGAAGGTGTAGGGGAACTAGAGCACCTAGGGAAATTCATGCAGAGATTGGGAGCATGCAAACTGCATCCCTGGAGTGCAGACAGATTTTTTTTCAATGATCGACATTACTGCTTCAAATTTAATTGAAGTATTATGTGAAATATTTGATAAATTCACGTGATTTTAGAAGCTTTCATTTTCTTTCTTGGGTCATCAAGCTGGGGATTGATGTTTATATAGAAGTAGTATCTCATTTATATCAAGTTCCTCATACTATTACAACAAATGAACTCCGTATCCAATTCCACCTAATCTGTGATCTCATTCTGTTTGTCATTGCTCATCATGATAATGAGACCATATACATGGGCTGAACTTTGTGCTATGGCTTAAGCTTTTTATTTACTACCTCAGTCCACATAAGACCAGCACTTCTGCTGCATCGAGACACTGGTCAGCTTTCTCTGGTCAGCTTTCTCTGGACTGAGAATACAGGATCAGGAAGACCAACACAAACTCCTCAACATGAGTTTACTTTCGTGTCATTAGCAGTGAAAGTAGGATGTCCATTCCCACCTGCAGACCAGTCATCTGAGGGAGATAGTTAAATGTGAAATGCTGAATTTCATCCCATGTTCACACTGAGGTACTGCAATACACGTGCTAGTCACTCAAGGATAAGTCTGCAGACAAAGACATAACATTCATATTACCTTATTTATCAAAAACATATCTAAATCTTCAAATGGATTAGATTTGTAAATTTGAATGCAGATCAAGTTTGCAAATACAAGGAGATAATGGCCTAAATATCCCACGTTGACTAGTATAACTACCCCAGATGTATTCTGGGGTGGACAGGCATAGAATTTTCCAAGTGAACTAGCATGAATCCTTTCACCCCCCCCCCCCCCACACAAATCAAAGCTGGGCTAGAGTTTTGTGTCCTTGATGAATCTGCATATACACAGTTTTTAAAATGGACACCATCATTACTAATGCAAAGTCAAATTTATAAAGTTATTTTAGAAGTTTTTAGTCGTTAGCATATACTGTTTACCTTCACAAGAGAATTTTTTTTAATCCCGGGTGCATGTTGGTCCATGCTCTTGTGATTTATCACAGGACTCTGCATAGGCCATTAACTTGTAAGGTCAACAAGTTATCCTACACTACAGAAAGTGAAATCTATGTAAGATTACTATCTTAAATCAAGCAAATAATGCTTTTTTTGCTTGACAAGATTTTTTTAGGTTATGTAAGAGAAGTTTGCTTGTTTCAAGCCATTTTATTCTTAATTATCTTAAGATTTAACTTGTTACTTTTTCCTTCAGCATAGCAACTTTGCACACTGTTTTCCTGATCAAAATATCCTTAGGGTGGCAAGGTGCTGGTGGGGTTATCTGAGATTCCAGGTTCAAATCCCATGTGGGTAGAGTTTCAAAGTTCTACCTGTGTTCGCATAGGTTTATTCTGGGTACTCTGGTTTCCCCTCACAGACCAAAGACATGGTGGTTAGGTGAATTGTTGATGTGAAATTGACTGTTGTATGGTGTGCTTCAAAGACTTACAAATATTTTTGAAATTGAGTTTGGAGGCATATTGTTTCAAAAAACTTTAGACTCGAACCACATACATATGTCTGACCATTTGGCCCAGTGGTTTTACTTGTGATAGTAATTGTATCCTATAATGCTGTTTAGGTGTAATGGTACAATCTGGAAAGATAAAAGTAATATAAAACCAAACGATAACCCACAGGATGAATGTCCCGTTACTCGCAAAAATAATAAACAAATTAACCAAATCCTCAGAGAAGGGACGACCAAGACAGCACAGAACATAAAACAAAAAATCAGAACTGCAAGGAGAATAAAATTCAACCAACACAGTGTTTATTAATAGGCAAGCGCTTTCACAAACAATTGCTTCAGACAATTTTTTGTGAAAGCGCTTGCCTATTAATTTTTTGTTTTATATTCTATGCTATCTTGGTCGTCCCTTCTCTCGGAGGATTTGGTTAATTTGTTTACAATCTGGAAAGAGTTTCTTCTAGGGATTTAAATGATTTTCAATGAGCAACTTCAACCTAGACACAGTTGCAATAGTAACAGGTACAAGTGCTATTTGTACAATTTCTATTAGGTCATTTATCACTTGGATATATTCATTGACTTTTAAACTCTCCAAAAGAAGTGGCAATATCCTCAGCAGCATTTGCCCTGATGACTGCTTTAGTTTACCATTAGTTGGGGACAATGTGCTAAATGAAATTGGGGATGGACAATCTGTAATATCTAGAGGAGTACAAGGGAAACCAAGAAAAACAGAATTCACAGAGTACAGATCAATCTGCCCTGACTGCACAAGATGATTCAAAACACATTTGATTTCCAATGGGGCAACACCCTGCAGAAATATATGCATAAAATCTTGTGGAATTTTTTGTATGATATCGAAGGCTGAGAATTAACTTGCTCCTTTTGTTGATCCCATATGTTGTTTTCAGGCCGTTGTGAAGTAAGTCTGTCTTTACCTTTTCTATTTCATCACACCATCTGACATGCTCCCCTAATGTCCTTTTAGTATATGCATCCTCAGTGAAGTGCAGCTGCATGTCCTTAACAGAACATTCTCAGTGTCTGCATTTACTGTAGGCAAAGCCCACACCCTCTTTGAACCTGGCAAGTTCAGGTTGTGCCAGGGTGTCTCCAAAAGACATAAAACATGGCACAGTATATTTTCTTCTCTCTATTAACAGTTTGGATATTAACCCCATTGTACAACACATCCAGGTCTTCCTTGATTCTATTCAGTATTACATCTACACCAGATTGATGGTCTGCTGATCTAGTCATGGCAAGTAAACTGATAGCAGCCAGTTTAGACCTGCATCTTGGCTCTATATTTCCTAGGGTGTAGTATACCATGAACAACTTGTTTTTAGATGCAAATGATCCCAGAAGGTTACAGAGCTCTATTTCTTTGTGCAAAGTATAATCTGCAATGCATTTGTCTCAGAAAATAAAGAATGTCATCTTAGATCTCCATCAACAATGTCAGGAAAAAAACCTTCCCTGCACCTCTGAGGTCCAATTTCAATCATAGACATGATATTGGGTGTGAAAAGAACTGTTAGACTTTTGATTAATGCTGCATAATGAAAAGCTCTGTCTTTAATAAATAAGTCTCTACACATCATCTTGCATAGGGTTCAAGTTATTGAAAATGTCTCTGTATCCAAATAACTAAACTGCTTCTTAACACTGTCCTGTTGAAATGTTGTTGCAACACCAGCAAAAGGGTCAATAAAATTGTCAAAATATTCCTCACATCTTTTTCAAATTTACCTGTTGTGCTTGCTGCATGCTTCTTTAGCACTCTTTCCACCCACTTCCTTAGGTTGTCCAATAGTAATGATTGGTACTGTTGCACCCCAGCAACAATATAATTCATTCCTTTCTGAAAAGGAGAGAGAAAGGTGGATGATGTAATTGATCATGGACACCATCAGATGGGCCACGCTGGATGCATGGCAGTTGCAGAACCTAATGTTCATGCAGGTTAGAGCAACAAAACTACTAAACATTCCTCTTTTTAGCAGAAGCCTAAAATATATGAAAATTCTCTTTAATAAAGAAATAAAACTATGGAAAAAAAACTCCACTTTAATATGATACAAATTCCAGTAAGCACCGTCTTTGCTTAAAACTTCAAAAGGTTGTATGAAGATTGAGGATCTATTGTTAAAGAGTCAATCTTTGACAATGGCCCTGGAAATTTAATACAATATTATTAGTATAGCCAATTATCCAAAAGTACAGTCCATTTCAGTCAAATGCCACAAGGTAAGTAACTTACTTGTACTGTAATAAGTCCCTGTTGGTCAATGCCACTTTGTCCTTCACCCGAGTCATACATATGGAGTTGTGATCACTGATGCAGGGGTTAGATAAAAGCTGATCCTGTTCAATGTCCTGTGTACCACACATCAAAAAAAAAAGTATTATTCTTTGAAAATGAGCAGTAATCGTGTTTTGTTCTTACTTTATTTTCATAATAATCCAGCTGTTCAGGAACATCATTATAATTAAAATTATTGAGTCAAGAACACCAATCCCACAACAGGAATGAGCAGGACCAGCAGATATAAAAAAACTTCTTTATTTGCGTTAAATTCAGCCGATACGGCCCAAAGACACCACAGACAATACAATTGATTCAGCCAGTACGGCCCAAAGACACCACAGACAGTTCAAATGTTGAGCGTGCTTTCCCTTTGCCCAATGTAAAGCTTCATCAGAACAAACAAACCCAAGTGATTCAATAAATATATAACTTCCTGTTCAATCAATCAATTAAATAATTGTAATGCCAGCCATTCTGCATCATATTCCGTTGACCTATACTCTGCAAAATATATACAAATGTAATACATAAAAATATATTTAAAAACAGAATGATTATAAATAGCAGGACATTTAAAATGTTCACGGAATATTGTAGAAACTGAACCAAAGAAACAGTTCATTCATGTACAACCTAAATTGCATAAACATTAAAATTATCAAGTGAATATGAATGTCAAAAACAACAACATAAACTTGGATCAACAATAATCCAAATGAGCAGGACCAGCAGATATAAAAAAAAACTTCTTTATTTGTGTTAAATTCAGCCGATATGGCCCAAAGACACCACAGACAGTTCAAAAGTTGAGCGCACTTTCCCTTTGCCCAATGCAAAGCTTCATCAGAACAAACAAACCCAAGTGAATCAATGAATATATAACTTCCTGTTCAATTAAATAATTGTAATGCCATTCTGTATTATATTCCATTGACCTATACTCTGCAAAATATATACAAATGTAATACTTAAAAAATATATTTAAAAACAGAATGTATATAAATAGCAGGACATTTAAAATGTTCACGGAATATTGTAGAAACTATTCGCTGAACCAAAACACCAGTTCATTCATGTACAACCTAAATTGCATAAACATTAGAATTATCAAGTGAATATGAATGTCAAAATCAACATAAACTTGGATCAACAATAATCCAAATATATAGTCAAAAAAATCAATACTTATTAAATAGTTATTACAATGTATAATAAAGCAGATAAAACCGTACAGAAAAAAATAATTCAACGTGTGTCTTAAATATCAATACTCAACTTGGTTGCACCCATAACATAAAATTTATGTCATAGTGTGACATAATAAAATGTTATTCAATATGTAATTCAAATAAATATACATAATGTGAAAATGTAACAATATTCAAAAACTCTTTGTTAAATAATATGTTATAGCTTAGCCTGTCTCAATTTCAAAACACTATTAATACTAATGTTGTCATTGAGACCTGGGGGCTTGCTGGCATCAGTTTTAAGCTGCCAAAAGAGTTCACGGAACTCAATTCTCGATTCCCAGCTACACCCCCTTGGATCAATACAAATTTGTTCAATCACAGCAAATTTTATGTTCATGTTGTTACAAAATAAAGAATGTTTATAAAAAGCATTAGATTCCTTTTAACAATTTCATAAATATGCTCGTAAATTCTTTTCCTGAGAGTACGTGTTGATTTCCCAATATAAAAACTATTACAACCTATGCATATACCAATGTAAACAATTCCTTTTGTGGCACAATTAAAATGTCTTGAAGCTATTAAGTTTAATTCTTCTAGAAGGGATCCAAATCTCCTGTTGTAATATGTACTCACACTGCCGGCACATCCCGCATTTATAAGTACCCTTTTTAGAGTTAACATTACACATCTTTTGCATCTCCTTCCTCTCAAACACATCTTTCAAGTTCATACCCCTTCTCCTAATAAAAGATGGTTGAGGGGAGATGTATTTCCCAATGTCATTGTTTACCTTCAGTAAAGGCCAATATTTCCCGATAATCTCTTCAGCTGTACCAGATGTAGCCGAAAATGTGTGTATTAAAGTTTGATCTACATTGTTTTCCTTTTTACCTTCTGGGATCATGTTGTTGGCCTTTAATCCAAGAAGGGGAAAGAACTTGTTGACCCTATTGTCCACTTCCTCTTTCATTAACCTGTCAATTAACAAATTTGGGTAGCCTCTTTCTTCAAAAAGGCAACTGATATATTTAATTTCTTCTAAAAGTACTCCATCCTCAGTAGTCATTCTTGAGGCTCTTAACTGACCCTTAACACCTTTTTTCTGATAGAAGGGGTGTCCACTTTCAAAATGCAAGTAACTGTTGGAGAAGTTAGGTTTTCTATATACTTTATATAAAGATTTATCTGGTAATTGTTTTCAATCTAAAGTGACATCCAAATAATTAATACTCGATTCATTAAAGGTGTAAGTAAATTTCAAAAAATCTGTGCAGTTCAAATAATCAAAAAATAAATCTCTAGACCACTTCACAAAATACAAATATCGTGGAAACTAGTATAAAAAGAAATCCATTTATACCAATCAGTGTTAAAAATGAACCTACGTTCCCAACAATACAACACACAATTTGCATAAATGGGGGCACAAGCTGCCCCCATAGCCACACCCTTCTTTTGTTGGTAGTAGTCACCATTGAAGTACACAAAGTTGTTCTTCGGAACAGTCTCCGTGAAGTCTAATATTAAATTAGTTGTGTTACTACTTTAACCAGAATCAGAACACAATTTCCAGAACCATTCTAAACCTGTGTTGTGTGGGATACTAGGAAATAATTCAATTAAGTCTATGGTGACTAAACATGTCTCTACATCATTTATCTTTAGTGATTCCTCTTAAAAAATCCCATGAATCTTTTGTGATATGGGGTATCGAGGTGATGAACTGCTTCAATTGAGTGTCAACAAATACAGCCAGGGGTTCAGTAATACTACCAGCCCCTGCTACAATAAGTCTAAATTTAAGTGTTTCAATACCTTTATGCATCGGAAGTCTTGGATTTTCAACATGTAAAAAATTATACAATTTTTCATTTATGCTTCCCTGAAGTAGGTGGTCAGTTAAATAACATTTAATTTTAGAGTGGGCAATATTAATTTCATTTCGTGATACTAGTTAATATTGATCTGTATTCCGTAAAATATCAAACAAATAAGTGTCGTACACATCTTTGTACATCAAAACGACACCACCCCCTTTGTCGGGCCTCATCACTAACTTTTTCATCCCTTAATTTTCTAACAAGTGCTTTTTCTTCTTCTGTCCAGTTCTCAGACAAAGGATTTCCATAATAGTTAATTTGCCTCACTTCTTTCTCAACCAACTCTTCGAATAATTTTAAAGCATTAGAAAGTGGATTAAAGGTGCTTCTCCTATGCAAATCATTATACGAAGAATGGTAACCTTTAAAATAAACTTGCAAATTTAACTGTCTAATAACTTGATGTCAATTAAGGTATTGACCAAGGAGCCTGTCCTAGTGGGCACAAAATGTAAACCTTTTGTAAATAATTTAATTTGCATTGGGCAAAGGGAAAGCGCGCTCAACTTTTGAACTGTCTGGTGTCTTTGGGCCGTACTGGCTGAATCAATTGTTTTATTGTCTGTGGTGTCTTTGGGCCATATCAGCTGAATTTAACGCAAATAGACTTTTTTATATTGGCTGGTCCTGCTCATTCCTGTCATGGGATTGGTGTTCTTGGTTTTGGTAACGTTTCTTTTGGATTTAAAATTATTGAGTTACTGAATAGCACAGATAGACTACCCTTTGCACCCCCAGTTTGCACATCCTCCAATTCCTGACATCACATCTACTCCCTCCCACCTGAGCTCAGGAAGTGAGGAAAATACAGAAGATGGGATGAGGTGTTTATCAAAATCTTTTTTTGGTATTGCCAATGTCACCATGAAGTGTTTCATTTTATGGCCACGAAATGCTGACCCGCAGTCACCTGCCCAATTTAATGAAATAACTAAATTTTTTTGTATGATGCACAAACTATTTTATTCCCTATAGGTAATAGGATCTCATAAAATTATGAAACTGAGCTACGTACTTCTTGCCATAGTACTTGGCTTTCCTCGGATTGCTGTTCACTTGGTTTGGTGTGTTTAACTAGGTGCTTAGGTGTCTTGGCTTTATGTGATAATAGAATAAACTGTATATTCTGTATTCTTCACTGCATCCATCAATATTGCACATTGACCAAAAATCAGGTGTGCGTCTGTGCCATCTATTAATATGGCTCAATAAAAGTTTCAATGAAGTACTCAAATACACAGCAGATAAGGCACTGCCAAAGCACCTTGTTGCTAAAAAGCAAAGACATGCATCAAATCTTCCTATGTAAAAAATGTTATGACTTCATCACATCTGGCCACATTGGGGATGCCTATGAATATTTTTTTTTTAATATATGCTATATAGTAATGTTTATGTACATAACCTGATGAAGTAAAGTGCACTTCATAATTGATATATCAGTTAAACACCACCTCCATTGACAAGTTGAATTATTTCTTAGTATTTATGATACTAAATCACCCCTGTCTTTTTGAAATGGTGCCTACACATGAAAAAAAAAAAAAAAAAAAAAAAAGGCATGTTTCCTGCATATAGTCACCATTCAGTTGCAGTTGGCCATTGTTACTCCTCCCAGAAATAGAGCACCACACTGAATGAGAATAGAATGGATGTATATCCAGGCATGGTCACAACTACACTATTAGAAGGTAGTGTCAACATTTCTGTTTCATTGTAGTATTAGTTCTTTGTTTCATTTCAATTAGGAAAATTGAAAACGTTCGTGTCGGGGCCACTGCAGAATACATTTGGCATCTGAGGTTCACCACCACAGACAGTGTGTGTGTAATGCCCCAAGTAGGGATAACTGGCGGTTAGTATTACTCAAACGCTGTACCTTGGGCCAAGAAACAAGAGCCTGATTCTCTACCCTTCCCACCAGTTGTGCTTCAAGGACTTGAATGCATAGTTCTCAACGTTCAGATGTTTGGGCTGTTCCTCCTGAAATTTCTGGCAAATAATTGAGGACTTCTTTCGGCTTTTCCCGGTTAAGGGACCCAACAGCATATCACCCGTCTGCTCATAACTGGCAGTGGAGTTTTATGGTGTCAAGTTGCCAGCTCAGCACCCAACCTTCCACTGAAGGCACATACTCACGCCTAGGGCCAATTTAGAATGTCCAATCCACCTACAGCAGGTCTTTGGGATGTGGGAGGAAACCCACGTGACCACAGGGAGGACATGCAGACTCCACACAGGGAGGACATGCAGACTCCACACAAAGCACCCCAGGCGAGGATCAAACCGGAGAACCTCTTGCTGTGAGGTGACAACGCTAACCGCTGCACCACCGTGGCTGCCCTTAAATCAGTGAGGACTGAATTCCCTAAATAATGACAGCCATTAATTTTCAGTCTTGCTAACTTTCAGGGAATGTATTGCCACAAGAAACCTTTTATCCTAGCAACTTTCTAAAATTATCAAAGTAATATTTCAAAGGTGTTCCTGGTATTGGGACTTTGACCCCCCCCCCCAAAAAAAAAAAAGTTTTAGCTTTTTCCATGTCTTGTGCTACAAAAGTAGAGAGATATGGGCGAGTATCAAATACATTTTACAAGGAGCTGAGAGCTTCAAAAGAGAAGTTTAGTGCTGCTTATATGCCAAGTCTGTTTACAATGTAAAACTGCTGTTTAGCAAATTATTTAACTACTATTGTGATAATGTAATTACAAGCAGTAGCACATAAGGGAGTATACTTGCTTTTAATGTAGAAGGCTGTGGGTTCTACTCCCAAACCATGCCAACTGAGTGCTGGTATTGCAATGCTCCCTTTGATTGCTGATTTGGTGCATTTTAAGGGGGGAGAGATATGGTTCTGTACTCCTGAGTGTGCCCTCCATTGCATGAGATGCCTATTAACTTGTCAGTCTTTCCATATTGCAATATTACCAGCTTACCATTTTTATTAATGTAACATTGTCAGTTGGCAGCAGGCACTGAATTTGTAGATGAAACACTGAAATGTAAAGTTCTTCACCAGTAGCAACCTCTTACATTTCTTTTCAATCTGCAATTATTCAGATGATTTTTATTTCTGCAGAGATCATGCTTATTGTGGGATATTGGTGGATTGTAATGACAGCTGTCTGAGTGTCCTTGAAATTTTCTGAAAGGAGTAGGGTTGTCATTATTGGCACATACATTTTGTTTCATTGCTTACTGAATGTTCAAAACTATAAATTTAAAACATATTAACAAGTGGTGCTGTATTATACAAGGAATATCATTTAATACAATTAGGAAGGTGAATCTAAGAACAAAAATATGTATGTGTGGCTCTACAAATGTGTGCAAGGAGCATATGGTTTTGAAAACAGCCCAAAGGTAAATGTAATTCTCCACTGGCCAGATGCATTTTCATTGAAAGGGAGTTTTAATGCCATTTCAAGGCAAAGAAGTTTACTGGTTATGCTAAGTCTATTATCACTGAGATTGTTTAGCAAATGGCTCAGTGTTTATGCTATTTTATCTGTAATCACTGTAGAAGTAAAGAAAGCAGTCAGGTTTGAACAGTGTTTATGGTAACTGGGGAGAAATAGCCACGTTATAAACACTGAAATGGCTAGGTAGAGGGTTGCTGCAAGAGATGGTGTTCTGGGGGGGGGGGGGGGGGCACCCTGATGCTGACTGGCAATAATTGCAGTATACAAACTGATCAAAAGCTGTGTAGTGGAGCCAAAGCTGTTAAAGGCAGAACAGTGGGTTTTAGTCAATGGTGAAGCATTCCACATAATCTGGAGCACTTGACTTCTCTTTAGGTTTTAAATGTTTGTGAACTGACCGGTATGATTGAAAAAATCCCCACAAAAGGTATGTTATTTGGGGGGGGGGGGGTAAGGGTTGGTAATGCCACACCAGCCAGCAAAAACTCTAGCTAACACCACTGGGCACACCTCGGTGCTAACTGATAAAGTCAACTGTTAGCAATAAATAACTTGATAAATTAACTTCTGAGCTGACTGTTTTTGAAAAGCAAGTCCAAAATTGTTTAGTGGGCAGTACCCATGCCACAACAATGCTTTCCTCTTAACAGATAAGAAGGTTGTAGGACGTGGTTTCTTTCCTTGAGGTAAGCTTTTTGTGAAATGTTTGATTGTAGTGCTTGTGCATACTAAAGACATTACTGAATATAACAGTCGGGTGAAAGGATTCATTTTAGTACTTTTGCATTTTATGACGCATTATACTTATTGATGTAAAAGTCACCTTAAGAGAAGTTGGATAAAAATGTATTAGAATGTTAGACATTATGATGTGCATTACTACAAAACTTCACTTTTAAACAAATTGAAGTTGTTGAAAATAAGTTGCTTGCTCATTTACTGTACGAGGAAAAGTGTTTTCAGCTGCTAATATAACCACAAGCATGCTGCCCATCCTCTGAGGATTTACATGATCTCTTTCCTGGGCCAGAACACTTGTTTCAGAAGAACCATTAGATTTATGATGAAAGGGAGGTAGTACCTTTTGACAAATCTTCACATGGGACAACCTTTAATATAACCATGCAGTAGGTTCCTTTATCAAATAATCATTTTATGATCACTATACGTGTAAATTTGTTTTTTTTTGGGGGGGGGGGGGTTCCTTTTTCTTAGTCCGTATTCTTTGCCTTAATTGCCATTAAATATGTTTCTCAGATCCAGGGCAAAGAAGTAGACCAGGCACCGCCTCTAGAACCTATGATTTCAGCCCCTCTTAGACTACACCCTTCCCAAAGGTCATCACTGTCAATTATCAGAAATAGAGTGACTAGCATGATTTACAATTAAGAGATCAGGGGATGACTTCCAGTACCCATGCACTCACAAGAAGGATGTTTCACAGCTTGTGGGCATTGAATTTCAAGACATGCCTGTATGGACTCTTATGTTACTAAGGAGCAGGACAGGCCTACCAGGATCATTCAAGCATCTCCTTGCTTTATGAAACTGGATCATGTAAGCAAATGTGTTCATTTTAAATAGACCTATATGTTACCAAATTAGTAAATCAGCTGAGTCATAGATGCAGAATGAAAGATGCAAAATGTATTTTTGAATACCCACAAAAATATGAAAACTGTATCTGTTCTGGCTATTCTTTACTTAGCCAGCTATAACTGATGTATGTTTGACACTGCGCTGTCTCTTTGGCTGTGTGTATGTCCGCTTAATTTATGGATGAGCTCCAACAGATCAATCAATGGAACTTCATTTTAACTGTAGACCTGCTCGGGAACTTGTTAGAAGGCACCATTTTATGTAGCATTCAGAAAGCTCATGAAGCCATCATTGCTTTATAAAGGTAATTATTCATTTTTGCTTACTTCTGCAAACTTGGGCTTAAACCCATCACTGTCTATGGAGACTTGTAGGCAATGGTCTATGGAGACCAAGTACCTCTTACTGGGGTTGTCAAACCCATGGAAAGTATCAATTTGATCATGCATTTCAATTCATTTTATCATGGCATCTATTCTACAACATGCACTTCCAGTTCACTGTTGAGACTGGGCTACTACCACACAATAGTTACCTCAAACCGATCTGCATAGGTCTCAAAGTTTTTATAAAAAGACTACATTTAAATTTATGTATATTTACATGTGTTAGTGTTGAGTATAGAATTTATTTCAATACTTTTAATGGCATTATATCAAAATTTAAACTTCCTATATTTTGACATCAGTACCTCCAAAGCATATACAAAAAAATCTAAACTACCCTGGGGTTTTAAAAACAGCTGGCCCCACTAAATCTGATGTCTGTTTTTTAACAGTGAGCCAAGCTATTGCCCTGATGAAGGCTTTACTAGACGTATTCTCAGCACGTGTGGCTCCACCTACATTATATGTAATGCTATCAGAGATAAAAAAAGGATTTAATTTTTGATATTCTATATTACTTAATCACAATAAATATTAAGTGTGGTCATAATCTTTTTTTTCCTGGTTTTGAAAAATGTAAGGATGACAAACATCTTTCTTCAAACAAGGCCATTCTTCAGCCCTGTCATGATTGTCTGCAAAAGCAACTGCTTACTGGCCATTGGAACCATGCCTTTGATGGCCTTCCCAAAGAGAGGAACATTTATGAAAGTGATGCATCTCAGGATTACATCTTACATACACAAGTGCATGGTGACACTTCGATGCTGCAGACTGAAGTACTTTCAGATGCCATCCATGCCATAACATAGAGAAAAGATATGGCAGAGTGGAAAAAGTGACTTGCCAAATAGAAATGCACAGAACCTTTTCATTCCTGTTAGTGAAGTTCAAATTTTATTTCATCTTATATTATTTGGCAGGGTGGTGGTTGGTTTGCTGCTTATCTATTCATAAGGTCTCTAGTTGATATATTGCATATGCAGACTCATTTTCACAGTGAGCAATAGTCTTGTTTTTGCACGTTGTTCTGCCACGCATGCCTCTGGCTAAGTAAGCCAATTTGTAGTATACTTCTCTAAATTCCAGGGATCTGGTCTCATTTTAAGACAGGTGGTGCTGCGGTAGCATTGTCGCCTCACTGTAAGACGTCCTGTTAGATTCTCAGCTAGAGCATCTTCTGGGTGGAGACATGTATGAATGGGCATACCTTCATTGAAGGCTGTGCGTCAGGGCCAGCAACTCGGCACATAAAAATCTACAGCCAATCATTAGCAGACCACTCCACTGTGGAAACCCCTAACCAGGGAAAAGCTGAAAAAAACAACCGAATTAGATTAAAGCAAAATTTCCTATAATTTTAGATAAAGGGGCTCATCTTTTGCCACTAAAAAGTGAGGCAGCTTTTAGCCTGGGTGCAATGGTTTTTAAAATTCAGTTCCTAAAAATATGTTCCATGACAATGGCTAGCACTTCCAAATACATTCAGAAAAAACCTCATTTTCATTGTATTACACGGATACTTGACTGCACTATGCCCATGTGGGTTTTGGAAGCTAGAAATTTACTTTTAAAATATTCTTGGCAAGTAAAATTTTCCTATCCTGTTGGCAGATATTTTCTATTTTACTTGTTTTTGAGAGCAGAGTTTTTGCAGTGTAGTAACTTTGCAAACATTAATTGCATACCAAGAGCTACCTGCAGAGTTTATAAATCCTCTATGGAGCTAGGTTACCAGCCAAACTTGTATTAAAAGCAAAGCCCCTTGGAGGGAGGATAAAGAAAGCCTCCAGTAGATAAGGGGAAAGTAAACTTCCAAATCACTAAGGCAGCAACTAAAGCAAAACTGACTGCTACAAACTAAGTGTGGCCATAACCACAAGTGGGTGTTTAATTCAACATTCCAGAATCTTTGCTTGCTAATGCATCAGATTAGCAACAGCATGCTACTTTATAACAGTATAATTTAGGTCATGATTGCTAGGGATCCTTGCACCATCTCATAGCCCAGTTAAAAGTGAATAGCAAGGACATAACCATTTCCTACACAGTATTCTAACCCAGTCACAAATGCAGAGGTGTATCTACATTTTTTAACGCCATCCAATACAAACTTTAACCAGTCCACTGTGAACCAAGTTGTCATTTAAAGGTGAAAATACTTTGCCACTGCCAGCTCCAGAGGTCTTCCTGCCCTTACGTTAGTCACAGCCCACATCTTATGACTACATTAGTTGTCCTCACCTTAGCCTGAGACGACTCATCTCACTCTAGCCCAATGCTGACCTTTGGCTTCTCATACCCTACATTTGGGCTTTGAGAGTAGAGCACTGAGTCAGTGAATAGTACCCTACATTTGGGATTTGAGAGTAGAGCACTGAGTCAGTGAAGAGCACAGAGTCAGTGAATAGTCTCAGCTCAGGAGCAAAGCCCAGACACAAAGTGAGAGTCAGATGGCATGTTTAATGAGCCACGATGGCATGTTTAATGAGCCACATGAAGAGTTAGACAGGTAGAGGGAAGGAAAGGAAGAAGTCAGAACCCAGAACCCAAGTGATGCCAGGTCCATTGCAGTTCAGTCTTGAAACACACATTTATTTCTAAAGAGAAAGGTGGGCAAGAGGACATTTTTAAACCACCAGCTACCCAGCAGTTTTACTAGAGCCTTTTGTATTAAAAAAAAAAGTCTCTGTACATTCAAGAAATGGATGCTTACCTTTATCCAATCAACCTTCCATAAGCAGTTTTCACAAAGATAAATTCCTCTTAGTAATCCAGCTTTTAACCTCTATATCTCTTCCATTTTCTAAACTCCTATTTAGCCTCCACTTCCAAACTAATCAAGGTTTTTTCCTCTTAGCTAATTTGATTATACAAGTCTTATCCGAATATCCCCTTCTCGAGGTCATCTCAGTGGCATACAGATGAGCACCTTTTTGCATCCTGTTTAGTGTAGTCAAGGACTGCACTGCACTTTGGCCTTTATCCACAAGGATTCTATGACTATATATTTTTTTTAAAAGGTTCACATCTTATTTCTAAATCAGAGATATACTCCTTCGGGTAGCTGGCCCTATGCAACGCTTCCTTCTGTTTGTGGGGGTGGTTTAAAAACCCACTTATCTTGCTCAATAGGAACACTTCAGTCACACTGCCCTTATTCTTCCTTCAGGTCATTCTATGCAAGTGTTCTGGGGTACAGGATGAACCAGCTACCCATATAGAAAAAAAAAAAAAACACTGTATAGCCAAAGGATTACCTTGAACCCATACACCATAGGTCAAGGTGCATACACTGGAATATATTCATGGGAAAATATATCCTTGAAGTCACAGGCACACAGGATGGCACTAGTGACATCCCTTCATGTACCAGAACACCCAGGTTAGAGGAGCTCTTCAAGGACAGAGGGGGAATTTGGTGCTTCAATTACTTTGTAGGGTAGAGCCTGGCTCTGAACACACTTGTATGGTGCAGTCACCCATGTATCCATAGATACAAAGTCCCATGTACAGCATGAATACCCAACATAGGCAACCAGCTCTTGCCTATCCACAGGAAATAGGATCAGATAGACTAGAAGCATAACCCACCATGAACAAGTCAATTGTGTTAGTAGCGGGTCAGTGTAAGGTAAGAGCAACTATATGGACACAACAGAATATTCTTTAATGGAGGTAGAGGCTAGCACTTACATGTATGATAAATAAAACAGACAAGTCATTACATAATTAGGAAGTGGGGGAGCTGCAATTATCAGGTTTGTGCAGAGCAAAACAAGACAGAACCACCAATTCATCTATTAACACAAGACTACAATGTCCAGTCATAATCTAATTCTTTCAGCTGCAATTATATTTTAACACTAGTTTTAGGAGTCAAGACTGACTTGGAGGGCTAGGTGCCATGCACTAGGATTCCATGTCATTAAGACTAGTCCTATCCAATGGATTTTTCACAGTATTTTTGTGCAGTCAATGGGTCAAAGTCTCAGTGCAATCAAAGCAGTGTCCATGTACAATATGATCCAAATTACTGAAGCCACTCCCTTTAAAAGGCAACAATGGCAAAGTATACCATGGCTAAATGTATGCTAGACCTTCACAATACTGGATCACTTCAAATGACAGACTTCTCAGCCTCTTAGCACAAGAGGTCTGGATCAAACCCAATAACTGGGGAGAGACACAAAGGCAAAAAAAAAAAAAAAAAAAAAAAAAAAAAAATGTAAATATTGCTCTTAAGGTGCTAGGAGGAGGATTTGTATTAGCATGCACCCCAACAGGACAGGGGAATTATTGCATACAGTGTGCTTAGTTAAATCTGGCAGCTATTTTAGGCAAGATGCATGCCTTTCCAAAAAGGCCCACTCAGGTCTACCATTTTGGAAAGGCATGGATCTTGCCCAGAATAGTTACCTTCTTCCCGAAGGTTTTTTTTTTTTTTTTTTTTAAGGACCATGACAATGAAAAGTAGTCGGAGCCGGGTAAGCAAGGAGGGGTAGATGTCAAGTCATAACCAGTCTTTAAATGTGTCCCCCCCCCCCCTCAGAAAAGCTAGAGGTACAATCCAAGAATCATTTTTGAACCAATTCCTTGCCCTTAAGTGGGAGCTACAGTTGCAGAAAAGCCATTAACTGCCCATCAGCTGTGTATTGAAACTTTATGTAAATAGTGCCATTACAAAACCCCATAATGGGCATTAATGAAACGGCTCTATTGTAAGAATACAGGCAGGTTAGACAAGCTTTCCAGAATTTTGGTTAACTGCA